>NW_006399855.1:7377343-7393703 GCF_000299155.1 Elephantulus edwardii | reverse complement strand
GGAGGCAAGGATTCTGGGGCTTCGTCTGACATACTTTGGACATGTTGTAAGGAGAGACAGGTCCTTGGAGAGGGACATCATGCTTGGTAGAGTGGAGGGACAGCGCAGTAGGGGAAGACCCTCTATGAGGTGGATTGATTCAGTGACTGGGGTAATTGGGATGGGTGTGTCAGAGGCAATGTGGTTGGCACAGGATAGAGCGGGGTTTAGGGCTGTTGTACATAGGGTCGCTATGAGTAGCAAACGACTCGACGGCACATAACAACAACATCATACCTATGTTGTTCCTTTCTATGTCAGTAGGAATCTTGTCTTCCAGCTCACTGACTTTCTGTTCCGTCCCTTCAGTTCTATTTTTTCATCTGTGTGTCGGACACTTCTGCCATTTCTGTCTTAATATTCTTGATTGCATTTAGATGCTTTTCTATTATTTTCAATACTGTGTTGACTGCACCTTCTCTGTCTTGGGTTGATGTTTGAAATTCTTTAACCTCTTTATCTATAATGTAAATTCTTTCATCTTTTGTATTTTCTTCTGTAGTTCTTCTAGTTGCTCCTCATCAGTATATTATTTTTTGGATTGCTTTCTCTGGGGTATTTGCTCTCTTCCATTGTTTTTTCCATCATTTGCATCTCCTTCTGTAGCTTTACAAATAACTTCAAATAAATACATTTCTTCTGGTTCTCTCTATCTGGGGTATTCATTGGGTTTGCTTTTTTTAGGAGAAGGTTTTTTTGGCTTTTTTTTTTCCATGATGACTGAGGCAGATTGCTGCTTTCTTTAAATTATGTGAGTCTTTACTTAATATACGTTAGGTTGTTGTAACTATATAATGATCGAGGGTTTGGTAATGTTTTGTGAAGGACCTGTATATTGGTGTTCACTTCTAGGTAACAACAGTCAACAGATGATTGTTGCCTTCCTTTAAACTGTGGCTCCACCAGGCCTCTTCTTGAGTTTAAGAAAGACCATATTATGTAGCTAGACAACAGTGTTTAAGACCAAAGTGCCTGCAATATTGGTGTTCCTGGCACTGGACAGTGGGAGCAACAGCTGGGCAGTTTTCAGGTGGTGGGGTAGTCAGGTATCCAGGCAGCAGGGTCAACAGTCTCTTTCTCTGGGCAGGATTGCTGCCCGGGCCACACTAAAACTGCAGCCTCTCAACCTGGCCGGCAGTGGTTCTGTTGCCAGGCAGAGTGTGAGTAAGCCTGGACTGGGCCGTAGTCTTTAGCAGACAGCAGGGAAGTGGTGGCCTGAAGATGCTCCCAGGCAGGGTAAACCACACAGGCACAGTATTTGTTTTTATATTCCTGAGTTAGTTCACTCAACATAATGCTTTTTAGCCTCTGGATGTTATATCTAATTTTTCAAAATTATTGCTCTTGAGTGCTGCATAATATTCCATTGTGCAAATGTACCACAGTTTCTCAATCCTGTTGTTTGTTGATGGATATTTGGACTGTTTCCATGTTCTTGCTGTTGTAAATAACACTACTACAAATATCACTGTACAAATCTCCTTTGTGTCTCAGTTCTATTTTCCTTGGGGTATATTTATTCCTAGCAGTGGAATAGCTGGGTCATATGGAATCTTTATGTTTAGCTTTTTGAGGAAACATCGGAGTGCCTTCCATAGTGGTTGTACCATTTTATAATTCCACCAACAGGGTATGAGAATTCCAATATCTCCACATCGTCTCCAACATTTGTTGCTTGCTGTCCTATTCAACTTTGTCACTGCATTTGGGGTGAGATGATATCTCATTGTGGTTTTGATTTGCATCTCACATATTACCAGTGATTTTGAGCATTTCATCATGTGTCAGTTGGACATCCAAACGTGTTCCTGTGTGTCTTTCTCTGGCTTTTCCCCATTTTGTTATTGGGTTAAAAGTGGTTTTCTTGTGGGACCCCTGTACTATTCTGTAAACTTTCTTTATGAGACCCTTGACTGAGATGACATTGCCAAATATTTTTTAGTTATTAACTTTTCTTTCTTCCACACCCTCTCTTCCCTTTGCCTTTTAAACAGTTAAATATATTGTGTTCCTATTTGGTAATTGCAATAGTGATATTGTTCTTCTCTTAATTCTTCCCAGGTTGATCTTCCCTTGTTCTGGTCCTTGCAGTGTTCTTTTCACTCCATTTCTTTTCTCTCTCTCTCCTCTCACCATTTAGTTACCCTCCAATCTTCACAGTAGTAGTCATATGCAGTTTTTGTTCTCTTGTGACTGAGTTATTTCACTTGGAATAATGCTTTCTACTCTCCCACATTGTATTTAACCATACTCCTGGTTTCTAGGGGTAAGGAATTCAGAGAGATATTTGGGGGTTCAGCAAGTATGTATTAGATATCTGGAAATTATTAAAACAATGAGATACTGCATTCAGATGGCTTCTCACTCTCATTTCTGGTCCTTGGTTGGGATAACTTAAAGGATGTCCTAACTGGGAGAATCTAGAATGTGAGTAGGGCAAGGCAAATGGCAGAAACTGCATGGTATTTTATAACTTGTGTGTCATCTAATGTCATCTCCTTTTATCACTTGAGTAAAATTCCTCACATACATTAGCATCTCTCTTTCAAAGTAGCTACATGCTCTGCCAGATGCATGAGAGGGGAAGATAGATCTCAGCTCTTATTGGAAGAAGTGCCATAGAATTTGAGACCATCTTAAGGTTCTCACAGTGTTGATTGTTGCACCCATCACCAATATACTATCTGGGTCTCTACGATAAATGATAGATTTTTCTCCTGAACACTCAACTCACATATCCACATGTCTAAGAAAGAATCTGATTTGAATTCATTACCTTCAAAATTAAACTGAAGCTAGTCACTGGAATCATATTTCTGAATAGTTACCCTAAGAAAACTCTTGCAGCACAAAGCACCCCTATGTACAATAGCCCTGAACCCTGTTCTATTTTGAGCCTACTTCATTGTCTCAGATACCCCTACCCCCATTACTCCAGTCACTGAGTCAATCCATCTCATCGAGTGTTTTCCTCTATTGCCCTGTCCTTCCACTCTTTCAAGCCTGATGTTCCTGTCAAAAAACTGATCCCTCCAGGCTACATGGCAAAAGTATGTTAGACAGAGCTTCAAAATCCTTGCCTCCAAGGAGCAGCATGGTTTCACCCTCTTGAAGAGTATTTAAAGTATCAAAAAGTTGTAAGTAAGCTAAATGCCCAGCAATAAAAGAAGTTGTTAAGTCAGTATATTCACTGGATGGGAGGGTATCCATTAAAAATGAGTAAGAATATGTGGGAATGTCTTTGAAATATCACATCACGGCAAGGTAAAAAAGTGGTGGATAAACTAAGAGCATTTTCACCACAATTGAGCAAAAAGATGAACACAAATGTTGGAAGGAAAACGACAGTTGGAGACAGTTTTACTAAAATAGTGACATTATAGATAATTTATTATTCTTTTCCCTTTCTTCTAGTTTTCTTTTATGTTATTATATTACTTTTGCAACTTAAAAATGTATTTGGAAATAAAAATAAACAAAACAAAGTCCCAAACTGAACTTTTCATTTCATACCTCCTGCAGTTTCTTTGTTTTCTTTCTTTCTCTCTCTAAATCCCAGTTAAAGGCATTATTATCATTCTCTTAGTCACCCATAAAAACTTCAGAGTCATTTTACTGGTTTTTTTTTCAATCTTTATGTGCAATTAACTTCTGAATATCTTGATTCTATTTCTCCATTGTCTCTGCAATGTTAAATTACTTTGAGAATAAAAATGCTTCTATGGGACTTATATAGGGAACAGCTGTGCTGCAATCCCAAAGGCACACAGTTCAAATCCACCAGCTGCTCAACGGGAGAAAGATGGACAATTTTGTCCTTTGCAATTAACTGCTTCTTAAAACCCACCAGAGGGGAGCTCTGGTGGCCTAGTGGCAAGGAACTGCAACTACAATCCCAGAGGAGCACGGTTCTAATCCACCAGATGCTCTCCGGGAAAGGAGGGACAATCTCTTCCTGTACCAGTCAGATCTGATTTGACGGTACACTCACAAAAAAACAAAAAAAAAGTAAAACCCACCAGAGGGTCAGCTATGGGTCAGGTCAGACTCAATGGCACACAACAAGAAGAAACAATTTATATAGGAAATCGTAGTAGGTCTGAGGTTTGTAACTTAATAGATGGGTTTATTTAAACCAACAGCAACTCTGCAGGAGAAAGATGAGCCACACTACTTCTGTAAAAATTTGTTGTTGTTTTGAGCTGTGGAGTTGCCTGTGACTCATAGCGACCTTATGTGCAATAGCTCGGATGCCTGCCCTGTCCTGAGCCAGTCTCACTAACTCCAACACACCTACCCCTATTGCCCTAGTTACTGTCTTTCTCTCCTGCTCTATCCCTCCACCCTCCCAAGCACAATGTCCTTCTCCAGGGATTGGTTCCTCCTGGACACATGCCCAAAGTATGTGAGACAGAGCTTCAGAATCCTAGCTTCCAAGGATAAATTTGGTTTCACCATCTCCAAGACAGACCTATTTGTTTTCTTGGTCATCCACTGTATGTTCAAGACTTTTCTCCAGCACCACAACTCAAAGGCATCAGTTCTTCTTGTGTCATCCTTATTATCCAGCTCTCTGATGCATAGCAAGTAACTGCAAAGACCATGGATTGGATCAGGCTCACCTTATTCTCTAAACTGGTATTATGACTTCTCAGTACTCTGGAAAGATCCCTGACAGCAGATATACCTACACAATTTGTCTTTTCACTTCCTGACTGCTGGTACCAAGAGTGTTGACTGTGGAACCAAGCAAGCTGTAATAGATAACAACCTCAATCCATCATCCATGCTGCCAATGGCCTAGTGGTGTGAAATATTGTCTTCGTGATGTTGAGCTTCAATCATTATTGAAGACTACAATACTTGATCTTCTGCTGCAAGTGCTTTAGGTCTCCATGAGTTTCATCAAGCAGGTTTGTGTCATATGCATAATGTATGTTGTTGATGAGTCTTCCTCTAATCCTGATGCCACATTCCTCCTCATAAAGCCTAGTCTTCCTGATGATCTGTTCTGCCTATAGATTGAAAAGGTATAGAGACAGGATGTATCTCTGACACACTTCCTTCTCAATTTTGAAACACACAGTGTTTCCCTGCTCTGTTCTGAGGACTGCCTCCTGGTCCAGGTTTCACATAAACAGAACAAGTGTTCTGGGATTCCCATTCACCACAGATTAAACACAATTTGTTGTGATCAACACAGTCAAATTCCTTTTTTATAGTCAATGAAACACAGACAGATATCCCTCTGGTATTTTTTACTTTCTGCCAAGATCGTCTGACATTGCTGATAATGTCTCTAGTGCCATGGCCTCTCCTAAACCCAGCTTATGTTTCTGGTAATTTTCTGTAGCTGTACTGCTCCAGTTGTTTCTGGATAATCTTCAGCACGATTTTGCTTGCGTGTGATTTACAGACTTGAAAATCCTATGAGGTAGTTACAGTATGTTTTATAGGGTTTTTAGGAGTTGGAATTGACATAATGGCAGTGAGCTGGTTTATACACATAAAAAGGTGACTTAGTGGGTAAGAAGTTGTACTGTTAACCCAAAGGTAGATTGTTCAAATCTACCAGCTGCTCTGCAGGAAAAATATGGGTGATCTCCTCTTGCATGATATACACAAAAACCCTAAAAACTCTAAAACCCCAATAGAATGTTAACTATGAGTCAGTTCAGATTTGACAGCAGTGAGGGTGAGAATGGTTCAATGGTTTAGTGTACCACTGCTAATCAGAATGTCAGAGGTTCTCCTCATGGCAAAGATGTAGCATTCTGCTTCCATAAAGATTAAAGCAGTGGAAATCCTAAGGAAATTCTACTCTGTTCTACAGGGCTACTGTAGATTGGATTACTCATATTCCTGTTCTTATCACCTGAGTGACTGTAGTAAGCTTCACCATCTTTTTGAATATCCATATTCTCATCAGAAATAGGAGGTTAACATACTTTGGGTATATTTTTATAAGGATTATAAAATATGTAACTGGTACATACATAGTTTTATTGAGTCAATTCTTACTCATGACAATTCCATGTGTGGCAAAGTAGAACTTGAAAAGGTTTGCAATGCATTGTAGAAGCAGGTCATCAGCCCATTCTTCCAGGGTGCCTCTGGGTGGGCTTGAATTGCCAGACTCTCAGTTAGTAGTTGAGAAGCTTAACTTTTTAGTGCTTGAAATTCATACAGTGACTCTGTGGGAGAAAATCATGTCGGATTGTTTCTTCAAATATTACAATCAAGTATAGCCTATGGGAGTGTTCTAGTCTGTGTGACCACCATGAATAATAGACTTGATAATACAGAATCTGTCACAACAGTATTTAGCAAATGAGGTTATTATGCAGAATATAAGAATCTCTAGTAATATCTACTGAATACCCATTCATTCTCTGAGCACTTCAAGAAGAAAAACAAACACACGTAAATTTAAAGGGCAGAATTATGTTATACATAATTATGTTATACATATATACACATATGCATATATACATATACATATATATACATATATGTATATGTATACATATATACATATATATACAATAATTATGTTATACATAATTCTATTTAAATCTCCAATACAATAGTAAATGAAACTATCTTAAGTAGCTTCAAAATAAGTTCACAATCAGAAATAAAGCATAGAGAGAGAGAAAAAATCAATGATCTTGGTTTTTGTGGTCAGTAAAACTATCTCATAAATAAAGGCCCATGTCTTTCAGCTTTATGATAATTGTCCCAGTGATCTGCTTAAAGTGAGTGTCTAGGATTTACAGGGCCTCCTGATAGCATCTTCTTGGAGTTCAAAATGGCAATGTCATGGGGCAGGGATGGGGCTAGTTCCCTAGAAAAATGTGAACTTCGAAAGGTGCTGATCAATTTGACAAGTGGTCTTTGAGTGTCACAGATACTACCCATATTTATCAATGAGTCTCACTGGACTTCACACCTTTCTGGCTGACTACTTTCCCTGCTGTAGGTGGTGAGAGTAGCTGTTTTGGCACCCTTGGAGCCTATAAGGATTCACGGAAAGAAAACAGGCCTGAGCTTAGCTCACCACCTAAGCCAGTATCATTAGGAATTACATTGTATATACTCTCAAAGGTTTTGACTTTAAACAAATTACTCTGTTGGCATTAAACTAGAAGTCTATTAGTATGCACATACATTTAGAGTTTTTTGGTAGTTAGGGCTATTGCCCAAAGAGTCGGATTTCACCTTCAATAAAAGTTCAGTCATTCCAGAGAAATCATACTTCTATCAAGTAATTTGCATTATTTTCCAAACTTAAATTTAGGTTAAATTTAAGTTTAGATTTAGGTCTCAATTTAAATGTTAATTTAAATTTCAGTTTCGAAACTCAAATTTAGTAACTTACAGATCCATTGTCAATGGACTAATATTGTCAAGTCTTGGTTTGCAGAGTTTGAAGACAAGACTTCTGGAGTGAACATATTCTCATGTAAGAATGTAAAGTCCAGTGGTCTTGTTCATTTGTGAAATTGCCGTTTAGACTATATGTGGGCAGAAATTCATAAAGTACCTCACTTTTATATCCCTGTGTTCTATTTCTATTAGTCGATCACATCCTTTTTTATATTTCCCCCAAACCTTTCCAAGTGGCACATGCTGTTTGAAATCATAATGACAGACATTACTTTGATGTTACTTTTTATTCTTAACTTAGCCATCATTCACAGCTGCTTCTGCTTCAATTGAACGAGGCACTTAAAAGGGGGAAGATATTATATAAATTAAATTTTCATTGCTCTGTAACATATCAAAAGATTGTACCATTTCTGATGTACAGTTAGGATTGGAAATTAACTTCAAAAGGCAAGAAATGGAAAAGTGGAGGCATATTCTTTCATGCCTTATTACTGAAAAGGGAGAAGTGATGCAATGATAACAAAAAAGGTTTTCTTCAACAAAGTAAGGAATATCTGCTCCTCTTATACCAATGTTTTTATATCCATTTATAGGCATTGTCTGCATTTACACTTTTTGAACCCACAGATGTAAAAATTTTATACTATATTCTTATGTATGCTTTACAACTATATTACATTATCTATGTAATATATGCATCACTATCTTATTATAGTCAGGGTAGGACTATAGAGTGACAGATAATAGAGTTTGGAGAGACCGTAGGCAAACTGTTACCCATCAAACAGTGTAGGTTATCTATCAAATTGTTTAAGAGTAAAAAAGTCTAGGTTACTATTCTCACCAGTTGTCATAAAAGTTGATTCTGACTTAGATCTGATTTTTTAAAAATTAATTTTAATGAAAGTTTACAGAGACTTAGGGTTTCTAGTCATTCATTGTTGCACTTTTCTCCCCCCCCCCCAAATCACTCTTCTCCTTGAAAAGAAAAACTTTTTCATTGTTATGTTATCTCTCTCCCCAAGTCCACTCCATGATGCAGCCTTCATTTTGGACTTCTGTAATGATAATATCCATTCATATATCCCTTTTAAACAGATCTCTCCCTCATTCTGTTTTGATGCAATATACATCATTCCTCCCCTCCTTTTCTGTCTTCTCTCAACCCTGATGTCAGTCCCATTTTACAATAGTAGCCCTATGCAATATTTGTCCTTTTGTGACTGAGATATTTCACTCAGCATAATGTCCCCCAGGCTCATTCATTTTGCATAATATTTCATGACTTCCTTGTTTCTCAATGCACCATAGTATTCCATTGTGTGAATATACCAGAGCTTCTCTATTTAGGTCTGATTTTTGAGGTTAGTAGATCACCAAGCTTTATTTTGAGTCAACACTCTTGAGCACAAATATCAAACATTATACTGCATTGAATAAATCTGCTGCCAAAGACTTGTTTAAAGTACTAGAGAAAACAAGGGTATTACTTTAAAGATTAAGGTACACCTCATCCAATCCTTGGTGTTTTCAATTGCTTCAAATGTGTTTAAAAATTGGATAATGAATAAGTAACATTGAGGAGAATTGATGCCTTTGAGTTGTGATGTTGACAAAGAATACTGAATATGCATGGACTGACAAAAGAGCAAGCATATCTGTCTTGAGAGAAGTATAGCTGGAGTGCATACACCTTAGAAGCAAAGATGGCGAGATTTTTATCTCCTGTACTTAGAACATGGTATCAGGAGCAGTTCAACTGAAAATGTAAAGAGCCATAATTCTTAAGAAATCCTTCAGAATGTAGAAACTTTCAAAGAATTTCATTAGCATCACATGCAAGCAAAACACTGCTTAAGATCATTTAAAAACAGCTAGAACAGTATATCATTAGAGAACACCAGAAGTTCCAGCAGGATTTAGAAGAGGCTGTGGCACCAGGGATATCATTGTTGATGTCAGATGGATCCTGGCTGAAAATAAAGAATCATTTGTGATTTATTGTTTATGCAAAGGCATTTGGCTGTGTGGATCATTAACAAGTTGTGGCTGACATTGAGAAGAATGGGAATCCCAAAGCACTTGATTGTGCAGAACCTATACCTGAACCAGAAGGCTGATGTATGAACAGAGCAGGGAAAGACTGCGTGGTTTGGAATTGGGAAGGGCGTGCACCAGGTTTGCATTCTGTCTATATATCCATTCAGTCTTTATGCTAAGAAAATTATTCAAGAAGCTGCACTCTTCGAAGAGGAATGGGGCATCAGGAGTGGTTGGAGGCTCATCAGTAACTTACATTGTGCAGATGACAAACCTTACTTACTTGCTGAATGTGAGGAGGACTTTGTTTGCTAATTTATAGCTGCAATAAATACAATAAGGATTCATGTTCATCACCAAGAATTTCCTTAGGATAAAAATATCAGAATGATTCATTGTTGTTGTTGTTGTTGTTGTTATATGCTGTAGAAGTGTTTGCGACTCATAACGATCCTATATACAATATACCTGAAACCTGCTCTCTCTTGTACCAACCTTATTGTCTCTGACACACCTACCATGATTACATCTACCATTGATTCAGTTACTGACTCAATCCATCTTTTTTTTTTTTATTATTTTTGTGTGAGTGTACCGTCAAGTCAGATCTGACAGGTACAGGAGGAGATTGTCCCTCCTTCCCCGGCAGAGCATCTGGTGGATTTGAACTGTGTGTCTCTGGGATTGTGGTTGCAGCTCCTTACCACTAGGTCACCAGAGCTCCGAATCAATCCATCTTAATGAGGGTCTTCCTCTCTTGTGCTGTCCCTTTACCCTTCTAAGCATGATGTCCCTCTCCAAGGACTGGTCTTTCCTTGGAACATGCCCAAATTATGTCAGGTGAAGCCTCAGAATCCTTGCCTTCAAGGAGCAGTGTGATTTCTCCTCCTCCAGGACAAGCCTGTTTGTTCTCCTGGCAGTCCATGGTACATTCAATACTCTTCTCCAGAACCACAGCTCAAAGGCATCAATTCTCTTTCAATCATACCTAGTCATTGGCCAGCTTTCTGACACATAACAAATAAGTGAAAAGACTATGGCCTGGAACAGGCACATCTTAGTCTCCAGACTGATGCTGTAGCTCTTCTGTACTCTGGAGAGGTCCCTGACAGCAGACTACCCCAGTGCGATTCATCTTCTGATTTCCTGGCTGCTGGTAACAAGAGTATTGATTGTGGAGCCAAGCAAAATAAAGCTGTTAAAAATTTCAGTTTCTTCACCATCCATCATGATGCTGCCAATCAGCCCAATGGTGAGAATCTTTGTTTTCTTGATGTTGAGCTTCCATCCATATTTAAGGCAGTAGTCCTTGACCTGTAGCACTTCAGGCCCTCCTCAGTTTCAGCAAGCAGGATTGTGTCATCTGCTTAAAACAGATTGCTGATGAGTCTTCCTTTAATCCTGATGCCACATTCCTCCTCACAGAGCCCAACCTCCTGGATAATCTGGTCTGTATGAAGATTGAAAAGGTATGGAGATAGGATGTATCCCTGGTGTACACCCTTCCCAATTTTGAGCCATGCAGTGTTTACTTGCTCTGTTCTGACAACTGTTTCCTGATCCAAGTATAAGTTTCACATAAGCACAGTCAAATGGTCTGGGATTCTCATTCTTCTCAGAGTTAGCCACAGTTTGTGATCCACACAGTCAAATGCCTTTACAATGAAGCACAGATAGACATTCCTCTGGTACTCCCTGCTTTCAGCCAAAATCCATCTAATATTAGCTATTATATCCTGAGTACCGTAGCCTCTTCTAAAGCCACTGTGCATATCTTGCAGTTTTCTGTTGTTGTACTGTTCCAGTTGTTTTTGGATAATTATCAGCAGAATTTCCCTTCCATGTGATATTAATGATATTATTCAATAATTTCCACACTCTGTTGATTTACCATTCTTTGGGACGGTAACAAATCTAGGTCTCTACCACTCAGTTGGAGGGCTGTCCTACAGATTTCTTGGTACAACTTGGTGAGCACATCCAGGGCAGCATCTGTTTGTTGAAATATATCAATTGATATGTTGTCAATTCCCGGGGCCTTGTTTTTTCTCAATTCTTTCAGAGTAACTTGAACTTCTTTATCACCACAGGCACTTGCTCATATGTTGTTTCAGGAAATTCTGTGTTAGCCAACTCCTTTTGGTACAATGACTCTGTATACTTCTTCCATCTATTTTTCATGCTTCTTGCATCATTTAATATTCTGCCCAAAGCATCCTTAAGTATTGCAACTTGAGGATTGAATGTGTTTTTCCACTTCCTTCAGATTAAGAAATGCTGATTGAATTTGGCCCTTTTGATTTTCTGACATCAGCTCTTATAATACTTAGCTTTGCCATCCTATGGTGCCCTTTGAAATCTTCTGTTCAACTCCTTAATTTCTTGATCTTTCCCCCCCTTTGCTTTAGTTTTTTGGTGCTCTAGTGCAATATTCAGAATCTCTTCTGACATCCATCTTGGTCTTGCCTTCCTCCTCTGCCTTTGTAATGACCTTTTGCATTCTTCCTGGATGATAATCTTGATATCCTCAGCTCATCTGATCTTTGCTCATTGGTGTTCAAGGCCTCAAACCTGTGCCTGAGATAGTTTTGAAATCAGAATGAGATAAACTCAAGGTAACATTTTGGTTCCTGTGGATTTGAATTAATTTTCTTCAATTTCAGCTTGAACTTGTTTATGAGCAGTTGGTGGTAGTGATTGGAACATGGAATATGAGAAGCATGAATGTAGGAAAATTGGACATTGTTATGAAAGAAATGGAACACATAAATATTGACATACTAGGTATTGACAAATCGAGATGGCTTGGAATGGGACATTTTGAATGAAAAAATTATATGATCTACTATGCTTGAGATGAAAAGATGAGGAAAAATGGGGTTGCTTTTATAACTAAAAAAACACTTCTAGATTTCTGTGACAGAATGATGTTCATATGTGTACAAGGAAGTCCAATGACTACCACTGTCATTCAAATATAAACAACTAGAGCCAAAGAGGAGGAAATAATGATTTCCACTAACTTTTGCAGCCAGAAATTGATCAAACATGTAATCAAGAAGCATTAATAATAATGGGTGACTGGAATACAAAAGTTGGGAACAGGGAAGAAAGATCCGTAGTTGGAAAACATGAACATGGTGACAGAAATGAAGCTGGAGATAGAACGGTAAAATTCTGTACATTCAATGATTTATTCATTACAAATACCTTTTAGAAGAAACACAAATGCAGGCTGTCAGAATGATTTATTAGGGAAAAATAGAAATTTTATAAGACTGATTTGACACATTTACCAAAATTTTCTCAAGAAATATTTTCAATTTATATTCTGGCTAATAGTATATGAAGCTACCTGTTTGACTTCTCCTATGCTGATAGAGGAGGTTTTGTTTGATTTGCGCCTGATACAGGCCATGGTCTTTGCAAGCACTTGTTATGCATCAGAGAGCTGGACAATGACTAGGGAGGACAGAAGGAGAATTGACGCCTTTGAGCTGTGGTGCTGGAGAAGAGTATTGAATGTACCATGGACTGCCAAGAAAACAGATTCATCCTAGAGAGGGTTAAACCAGGCTACTCCTTGGAGGCAAAGATTCTGGGACTTCGTCTGACATACTTTGGACACGTTGCAAGGAGAGACAGGTCTTTGGAGAGGGACATCATGCTGCGTAGAGTAGAGGAACAGTGCGGAGGGAAAGACCCTCTATGAGGTGGATTGATTCAGTAACTGGGGTAATCGTGATGGGTGTGTCAGAGGCAATGAGATTGGTACAGGATAGAGCAGGCTTTAGGACTGTTGTACATAGGGTTGCTATGAGTCGCAAATGACTCGACCACACATAACAACAACAACAAACAATGTTTTATGAATCTAGTAAGTGAAAATAGTTTCTTAAAATCCTTTTTCTTTGATTTCTCTTTCATTATTACTGTGCATAATTATTGCTTTATGAGTTGATGACCATTTAAAAATATTTTTTCAACATTTATATACTTTGTTTTTCCTTTGCTATGATTATTGGTCTTTCTCTACAATCCCTTTTCCTACTAAGATGTCTTCTAAAACCCTATTTTCTTCCAACTCTTTTATGCTTTTATTTCTTCTGACCATTTCTTAAAATAGGAATATTAGAAACTTGGCCAGTAAATGGTATTAGGCAAAGAAAAGATTGTCATCAAAAGAAAGGTCACCAAAAAAATATACTAAGAAAAATGTAAGATATTATGAAGCAATAAAAAAACCAGACTGAATTGTTAATAACAGTTATAGCTGATATCAATGAAAATATAATTGAAAAATCATAGCTTTCTTGACATGTATATATCCAACTGTATATTTGCTATTTGTACTTTTATACTCTATATCATACATATATCATTGTTCATAACCTCACGTGTACTGAACATAATCAAAATAGAAAACTTACAATCTTCTATCCTAAGACAACTTCCTTGTTTCTTAACTCAGTAACAACAGTCTTCAAATGCAATTAAAGTCTAAATTACTTGACATTCAACTTTTCATCTAATAGCATATAATCAATAACTAAAAGTATGAATAGAAACTCAAGTTATATTGAAGGCATGGATGGAAAAATAAGGTTCCAGGAATTGATGAAATGTTTCAATATATGGTTATAATTCTAGAAGCATTCCTCTATGCCAAGAAATGAAAATTTGACTAACTTCTTAGAAGAGGTCTCTATTTGTGTCCATTTTAAAGAAAAATGATGCAACTAAATAAAAAAATTATAGAGCACTATTAATATCACACACAATAAAATAATGCTGAAAAGAATTTAAGAACATGGTAGCAGTACAGGTACTGCCAGAGATTTCAGCCAGATTCAGAGAAGGATAAATAACAAGGCTTATTTTTGTATATTACTGTCGTATGGATCTTGGTTGAAAACAGAGAATAATGGATAGGTGATTAATTTTTCTTGTGTAAACACAGTGTAAACAATAAAAACAGCATGGTCCTAGTACAACAAACGGCATATAGACAGATGGAACATAATTGAGAAACCAAAGATGGACCCAGCTATCTATGGTCAACTGATATTTGACAAGAAAATTAAACCTATCAAATGGGGAAATGACAACCTCTTCAACAAATGATACTGACAAAACTAAACTGTTACCTGCAGAAAACTGAACAGGATCCACATCTCACACCACACATAAAAATCAACTCAAGGTGAGTTAGAGACCTGAGAGTAAAGCCCCAAACTGTAAAGTTCATAAGAGACAAAATGAGATCAAGCTTATTATACAGCCTAGTCCATGGTATAAAGAGACTGCCAAATACAGCTAGAAATGCATAATCTTGAGAGGATAAAATTGATGAATGGGATCTTCTAAAGATTAAATTCCTGCGCACATAAAAAACATTTTCTAACAGTGGGAAAAAACCCCTACTGGATGGGGGATGGGGGTGGGGACCCACCAAAACCATTTGGCAGTACCATTTCTGACAAACGTTTCATATCAAAGGCTTACAGAATCCTACAGTGCCTAACACAATTAGAAAATGGGCAAAAGACATGGAACGACTTTACAGAAGAAGGTATTTGGATGGCCAACAGACACATGAAGAAATGCTCAAAATCATTGGCAATAAGAGAGATGCAAATGAAAGTTTGGTGGTATTTTTGGTTTTTTTAATTTACTTTTCGAAGAGAAAAGCCAACTGGGAGGTGTGGTGTGCAAAGAGGAAAGTGTGCAGCAATGAATGAATGGAAATCCAAAGTCTCTGTAAACTTTCATTAAAATAAAAATTTAAAAAATCCAACAACAACAAAAAAAGAGATACCATTTCTCCCCAGTTGCAGTGGCAAAGTTTAACAGGACAGCAGGCAATAAATGGCAGAGAGGATGTGGAGGGATAGGAGCTCTTATACACTGTTGGTGGGATTGTAATATGTTACAACCACCCTGGAAGGCAGTTTGGCCTTTCCTCAAAAAGCTGAACATAGAAATTCCATATGACCCAGCTATTCTAACGCTTTGAATATACCCTGAGAAAATTAGCACAGAGGCACAAATGGAGATTAGTGCACCAATGTTCATAGCAGTGTTACTCACCATCACAAGGACATGGAAACAGCCCACATGTTCAACCATAATTGAATGGGTTGAGAAATTGTGGTACATTCACATGATGGTTTTGCAAAACACTACCTAACTTGGAAGGGACTGGAGTGCATTATGCTAAGGGAACTAACTCAGCCCCATTAGAATAAATACTATATACAAGCATATCTTAAGCTCAAGGAACTGAAGAACAAATTCAAACCTCGAGTTGCTATAATCAAGGATGCTTTCGGCAGACTGTTAAATGATCCAGGAAGTATTAAAAGAAGATGGAAAGAATATACTGAATCACTGTAACGAAAGGAATTGGCAGACACAAGAATTTCATGAAACAACATATAAGCAAGAGCCTATGGTGATGAAAGAAGAAGTTCAGGCTGCTTTGAAGGAAACGGCAAAAAATAAGGCTCCAGGAATAGATGGTATGCCAATTGACATATTTCAGTTAACAGATTGCTGCCCTGGACGTGCTCACCAAGTTGTGCCAAGAAATCTGGAGAACAACCACTTGGCCAACTGACTGGAAGAGATTGATATTTGTTCCTATCCCAAAGAAAGGTGACCCAACAGAATGTGGAAACTACAGAACAATCTCACTGATTTCACATGCAAGCAAGATTTTACCGAAGATTATCTAAAAATGACTGGAACAGCACATCAACAGAGAACTACCAGAAGTCCAGGCTGGGTTGAGAAGGGGTCGTGGTACTAGGGATATTGTAGCTGATGTTAGGTGGATCTTGGCTGAAAGCAGGGAACACCAGAGGAATGTCTATCTGTGTTTCATTGA
>NW_006399855.1:7375083-7376468 GCF_000299155.1 Elephantulus edwardii | reverse complement strand
GCCCTCTATGAGGTGGATTGATTCAGTGACTGGGATAATTGGGATGAGAGTGTCAGAGACAGTGCGATTGGCACAAGACAGAGCGGAGTTTAGGGTTGTTGTACATAGGGTCACTATGAGTCGCAAGCGACTCGATGACACACAACAACAACAATATATACAACCATTATTGTAGAAATAGATAACCCATAAAATGTGTGTGAGGGTGGTTATGTGGGGACGGATGTGGTTAATAATAGTGTCGCACATTATGATGGGTGGAGGACGAGGTAGTTAAAGCAATGGGAAAGATCTGCTGTGAAAAACAATGCATACGAACTTTGCAAGTAAACCAGTGTAAAATAAAAATTTTATTTAAAAAAAGAAAAAAGTGACAGAAAGAAAAAGCACAATGTATGGGAATGATCCAATGAAACATAATCTACATGGAAGAATTTGTGAAATACAGTATATATAAATAAAACACAGAATGTATATGAATTTTGTGTGTATAGCAATAAAAAAAATAATATCAGGCTTACTGGTCTGATAAGAGACTGGCTGGTGACCATTAATCACCATTAAGTCACTTGCACGGCTAAACTTTCAGCCAAATGACAGTCCTGAAAAGTGAAAAAATAAACAGAAAAATATTCTCTAGAACAACCAACCATATGCCATCATAGGAGAGCATTTTACCAAGAATATAGCTCAGAAGGCAGACAGGAAGGATAAATGGAAGTGGTTAATGCCGAAGGGAAGTGGGAAGGATGTTGTTACCATGTGGGAATTGCAAACAATATCGCAAATCAAAACATATGAATTGTTCAATGAAAAAAAAAATCAACATTTCATCCAAATCACAATATTTTTAAAGGCATTTGACTGTGGATCATAACAAAAATTTTATAACTTTAAGTGGGAATTTCGGAATACTTCATGGTGTGTTCATGAGTAGCCTGCAACTTGGATAGAAGAAGGGAATATCATATAGGAGAAAATCAGGAAAAATATGCTTCAGGGTTGTATCCTTTCAACATACTTATTCAACCTCTGTGTTAAAAAAATAAACTAAGAAGCTGGACTCATAAGAGAAATGTGGAATTTGGATTGGATGAAAACAGTAATAATCTGTGACATGCACATGGCACAATTTTGTTTGCTAAAAGATTACAACTTTTAATATGTATTCTTTCTGAACATAAAGAAAATAAAAATATTGGGCCAATGAGCAGCATCATTATAAATATATAAAAGACTGAAGTTGACAAGAATTTATTTTTATTTAGCTATATAAATAATACCCATGAAATCAGTATTAAATCATATTGGGAAAATCTGCTTCAAACTACTTTTTTTTAAAAAATATTATTTTTCTTTTGCTTTTCAAGGAGAGGAGCAAACGG
>NW_006399855.1:7372168-7374186 GCF_000299155.1 Elephantulus edwardii | reverse complement strand
TCACCCATTTTGAATAATATTGCTTGAGTTTCTTGTTTTTTAATGCAGCATAGTATTCCATTGTGTGAGTATACCACAGCTTCTCTATCCATTCGTTTGTTAATGGGCACCTGAGTTGTTTTCAACTCCTTGTTATTGTGAACAAAGCTACAATAAACATGGGTGTGCATATATCTCCTTGGATGTCAGTTATGGTCTCTTTGGGGTATATTCCCAGTAGTGGAATTGCTGAGACGAATGCTATCTCTCTTTGCAACTTTTTGAGAAAGTGCCATACCGTCTTTCACAGTGGTTGCACCATTTTACACTCCCACCAACAGTGAATAAGGGTTCCAGTTTCTCTACAACCTCGACAGCATTTGTTGCTTGTTGTTCTGTTAAATTTTGCTATTCTGACTTGAGTGAGATGATATCTCATAGTTGTTTTGATTCACATCTCTCTTTGAGCTAGGGATTTTGAACATTTCTACATGTGCTTGTTGGCCATCGGAATGTCTTCTTTGGTGAAGTGTCTGTTCATATCCTGTGCCCATTTTTCTATCGGATTATTTACCTTTATCTTGTTGTGGTGCTCAAGTATTTTATAAAATCTAGATATAAGTCCCTTATCTGACATGTCATTCCCAAATACTTTTCCCCAGTCTGTGGCTTCCCTTTGTACCCTGTTGGAGAAGTTTTTGGATGTGCATAGGGATTAATTCTTAGAAGGTCCCATTCATCTATTTTTTTTTCTTCTCCTGATTGTAGATTTTTCAGGATGCTTGGAAGACTGCTTATGTTGTGGATTAGGACTACTAGAGTTTTTCCAAGCTTTTCTTTAATGAAGCTTATAGTCCCTGGTTTTCAAACTACTTTAAAAAGTGTTCAAAATAAAGATACCATCCTCAGGATAAATTTATACCTAATGTAAGTCTTAATATTTTCAATTGCCTCATATTCATGTAAAACTAGAACAATGAATAAGGGAATCTGAAGAGCTACCATCTTTGAATTATCATGGTGGCAAAGTACAGCTGTGGTGCTGGAGAAAAGTATTGAATATACCATCGACTGCTAAGAGAACAAACAAGTTCACCCTGGAGAGGGTGAAACAAGGCTGCTCCTTGGAGGCAAGGCTTTTGAAGCTCCATCTGACATACTTTGGACATGTTGCAAAAAAAGACCAGTCCTTGGAGAGGGACATCATGCTTGGGAGGATGGAGGGACAGTGTGAGTGGAAGACCTTGGATGATATGGATTGACTCAATGACTAGGGTAATTAGGGTAGGTGTGTACAATAAAGTTGGCTCAGAATAGAGGAGGGTTCAGGTCGGTTGTGTGTAAGGTTGCTATGAGTCCCAAGTGACCCAACAGCACATAATAACAATCATGTACTACAAGAAAAACAGACAAGTCTAT
This sequence comes from Elephantulus edwardii, assembly GCF_000299155.1. NCBI lineage: Eukaryota > Metazoa > Chordata > Mammalia > Macroscelidea > Macroscelididae > Elephantulus > Elephantulus edwardii. The sequence goes on along the minus strand of NW_006399855.1, from coordinate 7,372,788 downwards.
TTGCCTTGAAAGAAGTACAGTTAGAAATACATCTAAGTAAAGGTGGTAAGACTTTATCTCATAACATGTTATCAGGAGAGACAAATTCCTGGAGAAATAAATCATGTTAATAAAGTAGAGAGTGAAAAAGAGGACGATCCTGTGTGGAGTTGATCTTTCAGTATGACTTTACCAGCTATCAGGATCTGACCCAACTATGTGGATGGGTGGGAATATGCTAATAGGGTATGTTAACCTATCCACAATGGAATTGAATATCTCCCGTTCTACAAGAGGATTGGCCAGTCTCTCAGTGAATTGAGCAAGCCAGAGTGAGAGACAGATAAATCATCTCCCATCAATGAAGAGGAAAGAGACTTCTTGGCACCTGCAGTGAAGAAACCGCAGCACCAGAAAAAGAGCAGCCATGCCTAAAATGAACACTTGACATGAGATGATACCTTGGGAGTGTAAGAGGGAAGGACAATATTGGCAGGACTGAGAATGTTTTTTAGCCAGTTAAGAAGAACTAGAGAGGGGAGGAGAGCCAATATTGGCAGGATTGAGCCAATATTGGCAGGATTGAGCCAATATTGGCAGGATTGAGCCAATATTGGCAGGATTGAGCCAATATTGGCAGG
>NW_006399855.1:7316177-7372068 GCF_000299155.1 Elephantulus edwardii | reverse complement strand
GGCAGGATTGAGCCAATATTGGCAGGATTGAGCCAATATTGGCAGGTTTGAGCCAATATTGGCAGGATTGAGCCAATATTGGCAGGATTGAGCCAATATTGGCAGGTTTGAGCTAATATTGGCAGGATTGAACTTGGGGACTATGGCCTAGAGACATGAGGGTTGTGGCTTAGGTGCCTATGTGCACATTTATGAAGCTGTTTTGGATTCATTCTGCTATTAATCTGAATCATAATGTTTTGACTTCCTCAATATGGTTCTGTGTGATCTGTCTATCACTTTGGATTTGGGATCTAGTAAAGCAAAGATTGGTGTTAGGAAGACAAGAAAGAGGTTCAGGAACATGGAAGAGGGACATCTGACCTTGTTAGACTGGTTTTGTGTTATTGATACTTTTGAGTGGGACAGTTGCCCTATGCAAAGTTGGTAAAGGTCAGATATGGATATCCTTTTGTGGCCCTTGTTCTTTATACACCCTCAGTGAGATAGATTGACACAGTGGCTGCAACAATAGGTTTAAGCTTAGCAAAGATTGTGAAGATGGCACACAATTGGTGGTATTGTGTCCTGTTGTGCATGCGGTCACTATTCATTGCAAGCTATTCCATAGCATCTAAAAACAATAAAACTCCAGTATTGTGAATTTACCTACCCAGTTCACATTTTATTTATTGTCTTTCTATTTGTGTATAAAATTCTATCCATTTTACCCTCTGAATAGTCTTCACCTTTGTGATACTACCTCAGTTTAGGGGCATTACCTAAAGTCATACCACTTTCCTCTCACGTAGATTAAGGCAATTCTTTCCTGTCTTGACTTTTTACTTTTCATTTAGTTCTATTTAATTCATTTTTTTGTCGAGTTCCTATGGTAAAATTTCTGAAATGGAAAACGAATCGCTCTTTAAAAAAAATCTTTCACTTGTTATCAATTTCTTGTAGGTTAAAATTCACAGACAGGTCCTTTATTTACCTTAAGTACTCTGCCCCAGCTCTGTCTCTAACTTTTGCAGTCTCAGTTCAGTGTTTTTTTACTCAGAGGACTCTTTTCAGGCCATTCAATCTAAGGAAGAGGAGTTTTGGTGATGCTATGCTACTAATCTAAGGATTGAGAGAATGCTCAGTCTCCTCCTATAAGGACATGGAAACTCATGTCTCCTCCTATAAAGATTTTAAAAATTTCTTGCCCTAGAAACTCAACAGATGGCCACTGTGATTTGAAATGAATCTCCTAACAAGGAGTTTTGTTTTGTTTTTAATCTGAGATAATTATTCATCATTTTCAGTCACATCTCCTTAGTTAAATTCTTCACAGTACTTACTCTATTTTAAATGAACTCTTTTTTTTTAATCATTTGCTTTTAACAATTTTGAACTCTCTTTATGGAAATATAAAAGTATGAAAGCTACAACCTAATTTCTTGTTCATAAATATACCTCACTATGTAGAATGGTGACTGGCACAATATAGATGCACTGAAGTATTTACTGACTTATTAGAATACACTGGACAGTCCCTGCTTCTTAAGGTTATTATGATTTATTTGTATTCTTGTTCTTTCTAACCCTAGGAATTCTATTCTCTTTAAATATGGATTACTATTACTGATCCTTTAGAACTCACTTGCATTGGGTCTCTTTATCTAATGCCCTTCCAATGAGTCAGTTGGTTTCTATAGCACCAAACACATAGCCTTGTCACAGCACGGACCGTCCTAACTTGTATGTGCCTCCATATTTCTCTGCTTCTGTGGTAGATGGTAAGCTACTTGAGGAAAATAATATATGTCTCATTGATCAATATGTTGCCATGGCTTAACAATGTGCTTTGGTCATCACTGATGCTATATATAAGTTATCAAAGAAGCAAATTAATAAATAATATTTAGTACATCACAAACATATCTATTATGAGAAACTAAAAATAATTAAATGTCATGGAATTTATTGTTTAGCAAATTTTGAAATAGACTACATTTAAGCAATATTTTAATATAAAATGGTTTTCAAAAATAAATAGGAATAGATTTAAATTTTCCAGAAAATTGTGTGAATGTACCATAATTTTTCAATCCATTTTTTTGTATTTGGACATTTGGGTTGCTTCCATGTTCTTGCGATGGTGAATAATGCTGCTATGAACATTGGTGTACAAGTCTCAGTTTGTGCCTCAGTTTTCACTTTTTTGGAGTATATTCCAAGTAGTAGAATAGCTAGGTCATACTGAATTTCTATCTTCAGCTTTTTGAGGAAGAGCCAAACTACTATCCAGAATGGTTGTACCATTTTACAATCCCACCAACAATGTATAAGTGTTCCTTTCTTGCCATATCCTCTCCAACATTTATTACTTGCTGCCCTGTTAAACTTTGCCACTGTTACTGGAGTGAGATGATACCTCATTGTGGTTTTTGTTTGTATCTCTCCTATTGCCAGTGATTTGGAGAATTTCTTCATGTGTCTATTTGACAAATGGTATCTTCCTTTATGAAAATTATTTCTATATCTTTTGCTCATTTTGTAATTGGGTTATTAGTCTTTTTCTTGCTGAGTGCAATAACTCAGTCTCACAAGGAAAAATATTGTATAAAACCATTATTGTAGAATGAGTATAAGGATTCAAGGGGGTGGGTGGAAGCAGAGGGATGAGGATGTGCAGAGGGAGAGGGAAATTAATAACAGAGTTGTACAATTTGATAGATGAGGGGGTGAGGGTAATGGGAAGATTCTGTTCTCGAAAACAATATATTTGAATTTTGTAAATAAACTAGTATAAAAAAATCCAGAAAATTCCTTTTCAATACTTACTAGTTAAGTTGATATACTTTTTGATGATTCATATATTATGACCACTTAACATGAATGTTATATTGGCTCATTTATTTTCCCCTAAAAACTAATTAAGACTTTCTGCATGGAAAAAAAGAAAACAAAAACACAGCAAACACCAATGCACAGCAAAATATTAACAACCCAGAAAACAAACAAAAAACAACAACCCCTATTGCTTTTGTCAAGAAGTGAGTGTTGGTGGTGTAGGCCTCAGCAAGTTATGATGTTAACCCAAAGGGGGCACCTCTTTGGAAATATGAACCTGTGGTTGTTCCCATAGGCTCCTGAAAACCTGCCAGAAGGTCAGCTATGAGTAGGTTCCAACTCAATGGCAATGAATTCGTTGAATTATAGTCAAGAAAAGGTTGGCTAATGGAACGATACTTTCTTGTTGTTATTGGAAAGCTATATAAAACTCTTTTCATGCCCTTTGAGATTTAGTCATCCCCATGAATTAGTGGCAGCATTTTTCTAGGTCAAGATCTCTGTTTTGGAAACTCCTGGCCTATATAGTTGGTGAAATTTAGGGGTCTTTAGTCAATGAACTGAAACTTTGCATTTATATTTTTCAGGCTTGTTAGAATTCTGCTTTACATTAGTCAATTAAACTTTTCTTTGGGAGTCAGGCAAGCTAAACAGAATGCTTACTTAACTGTTTGGGTCACCTTCATGGGCGCATGCAATTATAGGTCTGATCTACATCACAATGAAATCAATGGCAATGGAGATAATGACAACCAATAACAATCATAAACACCATACTCTGAAATTATGACTGTTGATTTGTTAATGTTACTTTTAAGATAACTCAAACAAATGGAAATTAAAAAAATTGTGTCCTATGCCTACATAATTGTTTTTCCTCTTGGGAAAGTCTTTCATCAATCATTTGCAGAAGCTAAAACAATCTTAGTTTACCTGTAGTGTTATTGTTCAGAATAATTAGTGTGCCTTCTATTTAAAAAAGAAGAGAAGAATGCTGCTCCCCAAAAAATATTTATTTATTGACAGTTAATATATCAAGAAAGAAAATAAGCTACTTGTTTCCGACTCTCTCATTTGATTTAAGAAGAAATATCAGGGCAGGAGATAGATAAATAGATTGATAACATCTTTTAAAATAATAATTGCAGTCATCAAAGTTAACATATTTTGACAGGTTAGTATATTAAAAGCCATTTAAAAAAAACAGCTGTTTAGCTGTAGGGAATTTCACTCTTCGGCTGAATGCAAAGATACGGTTGGTATTTATTCAGTAATCAATCACAGAAAGAAAAGACCTCGAATTTTAGTTGGAAGTTTTTATTTTTATCCTTTTCCTTACTCCTGGTCTTTAAACCTGCTCTGAGGAGAGCTATACATGCCAAGCTCGTGCTCATCAAAAGCCAGCAATCACAGCTAAATCAGCATGCAAAATGCCACTCAACCTTGGGCCTTTATTAAAATTTGCTGGGACTCAATTTGAGATAGCGATCATTCTTATTAAAAAGCAAAATGTAAGATAGTTTTTTTATATAAATCTCTGGATGGAATGGAATTGTTAATCAGCATAGGCTGATGTGATTTCTCTGTTGCAAATCCTGCCGAGGGCTCAGAAGTGGCACATTACCATAATTCGTAGGCTAGAGATGGCAGCTTGAAAAAGACCTGCAAGAATCTTTAAAATGCTTAAGCAAAGCTGCAAGTCACAGCAAAACAACACAGTGAGGGCTGCTCCCCGGTGTTTCTTCTGTTATATAACCAAGTTTTGGCCTCATCCTCATCACTTGTGGTGGTTTTTTTTTCTCCAACTCTCCTTGTTTCTGTTGCTGTGTGTTGTTTATAAACAACTGTTCCACATAGTCTTTCTTCACTGTCAAATCTGTCCATTTACCATGTTCTTGGTTGACAGTGGAAGCTGACAGAAAGAGCTTGCCTTCTTTTTTTCTTTTAATAGAGAAAGTGGAACCAATCAATTAACCACATGCACTTAATGCATTGTTTGTCTCCACTACCATATCCTTTCTCTCTGTATGACACTATCCTCTGTAATTTTTGTCCTTTAAAATAAAATAAATAAAAGCAGCCCCCCAAAGATAAAGAACTCCTATTGGATGCCCAATGGTCTGATTCTGTATTACACATTTTTCACCACAAGAAAATATTGTTTGCTTTGGAGGCTAAACCTTAAATTGAGTAAAGTAAAAAACACATATATCATTTTCCCCCCACAGAGGGAGTCTTTAGCACCCTCTTTCACTCATGCTGAAGCCACTAGGAGATGTCAGCATAAATGGGCATGAATGTGACTGAATGTGTGGTCCAAGGAATTATCAACAAAGGCTGTCAACTTGGCATGAACGAATGGTAATCTAACTTAATGGTAAGAAGCATTTCTCAGAAAGATAGACGTCTTCATAGAAATACAAAATGAAAAAAAAAGATACAAAATGAGAGATACATGTTGCTTATTTAAAACAAACAAACAAAATCATCCAACAGCAAACTTAAATGGCTTAGTCATTTGTTAGTCAAATTGCTAATCAATATTCCATCTGCCTAAGAGACTAGGAGTCTGAAGAAGAGAGCTTCATGGCCTGGAACCTGGAGGTGCCACATGGAATGGAAGGCTCCTTCTTGCCATCCTTTGAATTGTAGTTGGAACGCAGAGGTTTTTCATTTTAATATTGCTCTGAAAAAAAAAAAGAAAGTGATAAGACCCCACCTTCAAATCATCAATGATAGAGGTTAATGATGGAGTCATGTTTCTGGCCACGCAGAGCACTTGACAGCAGAGTTGACTCTCAGGAAAGGACTAAAGGATTGCTCCTTTGTAGGTGCAGCAGGCCCTATGAGGGCATTGAGTGGACTCTCACCCGGATTGAGTGGGTTTTTCCCCCCCAGAACCTATGTAAAAATGTATGTCAGTGAACGAGCACGTGGGTTTTAATGAATAGCATTCTCTCTCTCTCTTTTTCATGGAGACTGAGTTATGTCACACTGATTAGGCTCTCAGTTATACTCTTGGAGCTCATTAGTCTTTGATGTAGCAGGGTGCAGTGTAAAGTTCTGCTAGAAAATCTGAATTAGTTCAAGTTTGAACGGACATCAGTTAAATGTACTGGAAATTTATCTACTACTGGTCAGGATCTGGTGGGCAGCTTTTAACAGTAACACACTGAAAATGGAAACAAAATGAAGCAAGACCCAAAGAGGAGATTTGAGCCTGATTCCAGGAGCTTATTCTACCTGGTGCCTCCTTTGGACATCCCATCTGAATCCTTCATTAAAACCAGAGAGCCGGTGGTGGTTTTCTGCTTAGACACAGCCATCAGATTAAGAAGATTAGACTATCACATATTTTTTTTTTTTAGACTATCACATATTTTTAAAGCCCAGAAACACGTGGCAAGGGCATTGTTTCTGAGCAATTGGTTGAAGAGGAAGGTGGCGCTGGGGGCTTGGGGCACAGGCAGCGTCTGTACCCCAGTCTCCTCTTCCTTGTTTCCTCCTCCAAAACACCAGTGATTGCTCAGTGTCAGCGCGCGCAGCTGGACTTCACATTCCCATTTGCAGCGGATGCTTCATCTGAAATGCTGGTAGTATTTGTCAGCCTGGAAGTGTCTTGAGGCTGCTTCTGAGAGATACAAGGAGGCAACTGATAAGGAGAGCATCAGAAGGGCAGTTAATTGCCTCCAGTCTCTCGGTGCCGGGAATATTTAAAATCTATGGGATTAAAGGCAGATTAAAAACTGTAGAAGCAGGGGCCCAATAGCGCTGAAAGATCACAATCAGCAAGGGTAATGGCAGAGAAAAAATGAATGTGGCAAATAAAATGACAGATAGGAAATTCAGATCCGCTTCTAATGCTCGAAGTTCCATCTTGTAAGCACAATTCATCTACGTGTAAATCATTTTTTGGCTTCAAGCTTATCAGCCAATCGGTGAATTAAAAATGCTCTTTCCTTGGAGGATTAAAGAGGTTGATTGAAGTCAGTGTGAAAACTGGCTAATAAGTCTGGAAATGTCAGGAGGGGGCTTCAGAGGAACTCAGGGTACCTTTTTTCCTCCCCCTTTCTCGGTGCTATGAAACAGGAAGTTTGCAAAGCTGTGGAGTTAGGCTACTCTGAGAAATGCTTTTGTGTTTTCCCTAGGTGACAAAAGTGTCAGGTTGGAGTGTTTGGCTTTGCAAAGAAAATGAAGGTATTTATGATGAAGATAACTAGCCACATAGGAAAACAATCAATGCTTACAGAAATCAGTTTAATAAAGGGAAAGTTTTATAAGCTTGGAGCCTATACATTAGCACTGTAGTGTTCAAAATACAGTACTGTGACAAGAAGTATTTGATTCTGAGATGGTCAGTTTAATTTGCTATTCTTTTTAGACCATTCAGGGGATAGGGGTTAGGGGTCTCTAGTGGCTACATTCTATAGTGAGTTGCACTGCTAACCCAAAGGTTAGCTTTTCTGGCTGTTTGAATCCCCCAGTGGCCCTATGGGGGGAATGATAGGCAATAGCCCAGCAATTTATAGCCTCAAAACCCCCTGCAGGCTCAGCTATGAGTGAATTTCAACTGGAAGGCAGTGCTATTGTTACATGTCATAGAGTCAGAACTGACTCAGAGTTAATTTCTCATCTTTCACCCATGGAGCAGTTGGTGGATTTGAACCTTTTGTCATTGGCTTTGCAAGGTGTTAGGTAGTTTCCAACTTCATTCTTTTTTGTGTAGAAATCTAGAACTCTCAGTAAAAATCCTAAAAATTTTATTCCCCCCTCCTCAAGAATATTATCCATGAAGAATACAAAAAGGTCATTACAAAGGTAGAGGAGGAAGAAAAGTCCAAGAGGAATGTCAGAAGACTCTGAATATTGTATTAGAGCACTAAGAAGCCAAAGCAATGGGGGTGGTGTGGGGGGAAATAAAGAAATTAAGGAGCTGAACAGAAGATTTCAAAGAGCAGCATGGGAAGACAAAGCAAAGTATTATAAAGAAATGTGCAGATAGCTGGAGTCAGAAAATCAAAAGGATAGAACCTGTTCAGCATTTCTTAAGGTGAAAGAAGTGAAGAACAAATTCAAGCCTCAAGCTGAAATACTTCAGGATGCTTTGTGTAGAATATGAAATAATCCAAGAAGCACTGAAAGAAGATGGAAAGAGTATACAGAGTCACTGTACCAGAAGGAATTGACTGACATAAAAGAATTTCATGGAACAACATATGGGCAAGAGCCTGTGGTAATGAAGGAAGAACTTCAAGCTGTTCTGAAAGAATTGGCAAAAAACAAGCCCCCAGGAATTGATGGCATACCAGTTGACATATTTCAACAAATGGATGCTGCCCTGGATGTGCTCACCAAGTTGTGCCAAGAAATCTGGAGGACAACTACCTGGCCAACTATCTATTATTTGTTCCCATTCCAAAGAAAGGTTACCCAGCAGAGTGCAGAAATTATCAAATAATAATATCATTAATATCACATGCAAAAAAGATTCTGCTGAAAATATACAAATCTGAACTGCCAGATGTGCAGGCTGGCTTTAGAAGAGGCCATGGTACCTGGGATATTATAGCTAATGTTAGGTGAATCTTGGCTGAAAGCAGAGCATACCAAAGGAATGTCCATCTCTGTTTCATTGGCTATGCCAAGGTATTTGACTGGATCTCAACAAACTGTGGCTAACTCTGAGAAGAATTAGAATCTCAGAACATTTGTTTGTGCTTATGTGAAACCTATAATTGGATGAGGATGCAATCGCCAGAACAGAGCAAGGAAACACTGCATGGTTCAAAACCAGGAAGGGTGTACACCAGGTTTTATCTCCATACCTTTTCAATCTATGTACAGAACATATCATCTGGGAGGCTGGGTTCTATGAGAAGGAATGTGGCATCAGGATTAGAGGAAAACTCATCAACAATCCTGCTTGCTGAAACTGAGGAGGACCTGAAGCACTTGCTACAGAAGGTCAAGGACTGCAGCCTTCAAAATATATTGACGCTCAACATCAAGAAAACAAAGATTCTCACCCCTGGGCCCTTTGGCAGCCTTAAGATAGGTGGTGAAGAAACTGAGATTATTAACGGCTTTAGTTTGCTTGGCTCCACAATCAATACTCTTGGTACCAAACAGCCAGGAAATTAAAAGATTAATTGCACTGGGAAAGTCTGCTGTCAAGGACCTCTCCAGAGTACTGAAGAGCAACGACATTAGTCTGGAGACTAAGGTGTGCCTGTTCCAGGCCATAGTCTTTGCAATTAATTGCTATGTGTCAGAAAGCTGGACAATGACTAGGGATGATTGAAAGAGAATTGATGCCTTTGACCTGTGGTTCTGGAGAATACTGGATATACCATCAACTGCCAGGAGAACAAGCAGATTCGACCTGGAGAGTGTGAAACCAGGCTGCTCTTTGGAGGCAAGGATTCTGAGGCTTTATCTGACATACTTTGGACATGTTGCCAGGAGGGACCAATCCTTGGAGAGAGACATTATTCTTGGAAGGGTGGAGGGACGGCATAAGAGAGGAAGACTCTGGATGCAATAGATTTATTCAGTGACTGGGGCAATGAAGGTTGGTATGTCAGACACAATAAGGTTGGCACAGGATAGAGCAGGTTTCAGGGCTATTGTACATAAGGTCACTGTGAGTCGCAAGTGACTCAATGGCACATAACAGCAACAACAATGAATAGACTTGGAAGCCTTGTTGAATACCAATTGATCAGAGATATATGGGTTAATTTTTAGACTCTCTGGGAGGCAAAGAAAAGCAGGTAAAAACAAAATAATAACAAAAACAAAAGTGCACATGCACTTACTTGTAAAATGCATATGTTGTCCTTACAAAAATACATAGTATATATTTATCCTGTTCAAATACTATACTGTTTTGATTAGTCACTTTGTAGAACATTTGGAATCTCTGAATGGTACAAAGAGATAAAGCACTTGATTGCTAATTGAAATGTTGGATATTCATATATGCCCAGAAGTGTCTCAGAAGAAAGCCTTAGCAATGTCAGAAAAATTAATCATTAACAACCCAATGGACTAAATATTACTTCTACTGATAGAGAGTTTACATGAGTCAGAATCAAGTGCACAGAAACTACTTATATAAAGGGAACTCTGGACTAGCAGGCGAGGAGTTGTGCTGCCATCCCAAAGGTAGGTGGTTTGAATCTACCAGCTGCTGTGTGGGAGAAATAAGAGCAATCTCTACTCATGCAGTGGACTGCCTCTGAAAACCCCCAGGAGGGTTAGGTATGACAGTTTGTTCTCACTTAGTACATAACAACAGTCAGTTTGAGGACTAAGGTGTGTCTGATTCAGGCCCATAGTCTTTCTGATTACTTGCTATGCATATGAGAGCTGAACAGTGAATAAAGATGACAGCGGGGGAAAATATCGATGTCTTTGAGCTGTGATATTGAAGAAGAGTACTAAACATCCTATGGAAGGCAAACAGAACAAACATATGTCTTGGAGAGAGTGTAGCCAAAGTGCTCTCTGGAAGCAAGCACGATGAGGCTTCACCTCACATACTTAGGACATGTTGCTAGGAGGGGTCCTTGGAGAAGGATGTGATGCTAGGAAGGGTGGAGGGTCAGTGAAGGAAAGGAAGAACTTTGACCAGGTGGATTGATGTTGTGACTGTGTGTCTATCCTTTCTCTCTCTCTCTCTTTCTCTCTCTCTCTCTCTGCCTAGGGGTAAGAAGCTTTGCTGCAATCCCCAAGTCACATGGTTTGAGGCCACCAGCCGCTCTGTGGGAGAAGGATGGGCACTCTCCTCCCATGCGATTAATTGTCTCTGAAAACTGACTGAAGGGTCAGCTGTGGGTTGGTTCTGACTCAAAGGTACACAAAATAACAACTACATAAATAAATTTAAATATAGTTATATATATTGTTGTTCTTATGTGCCATTGAATCAGAACTGATTCATTGCTGACCCTTCGGCAGGTTTTCAAAGGCATTTAATCACACAAAAGAAGATTGCCTATCTCTCTCCCATGTTTTCTATATATCAAAGCCTTGGAAACCTTATGGGATAATATTCTGTTCTGTAGGGTGACTATGAGTCAGGATTAATGGAATGACAGTGAGTTTGGGTTGGATACTTAGAGATGTATGTGTGTGTCTACCTATCTGAAAAGAATGCAAATAATCTAGTACCTTGAATCTCAGTACAATATAAGTAACACAGATAAAATAGGTGTCTTCTACTCAAGAAACATGCTTTTGTAAACAACTGTAATTTTCAAATATGTAGCCATTAATTATTGGATTTAATTTTTTTATATGTGATGTTGTTAAGAAGACACACTGGTTGAATAGGGGCTTCAGTATTTCAGTAGAGCCAAACCCACTATCAGAATTGATTTTGACCTGCAGTGACCTTATTTTGTGTTTCTGAGGTAGTAAATCTTACAAGAAAAGACTGTCTCCCATCGACCATCTAGTCAATTTGAATCACTGACTTTTTGATTAGCACCTGGACATATTAAATGACACCAAGGCTCCTCTTAGAGGCAATTGCTTGGAAATCAGAAACAGTTCTGTCCAAGAAGCTAAAAGCCTCTATAAATACAAGTTGCTTTCTTTCCATTTAAAATTTGTAGTTTATAAAGGAACTCCCAGTACAAGTACCAAATTGAGATAGTGTGTAGGATTCATAAACCTTCTTTGTTTTTCCATCTTTACGAAGTACTGTGGAGATCCAGAGGCACAAACTATAGATTGTTGTGGTAGCTTGGATCTATTTGTGACTTCTCTGGAGAATGATGGATGATCTTATCCTCTAAAGATTTATAGCCTCAGCAACCAAAAGAAGGGTTACTTATGAGGAACTCACCTGACAGCCCTGAGTGAAACCAATTATAAAGTGCTGCTTCTTGGTGATTTTTTTTTTTTTTAATATATGGCATTGAGTTGACTGTGACCCTATGAACAACAGCTTTGAAACTTGCCCTATCCTGAGCCAATCTCACTGTCTCTGACACATCTGACTCCACTACTAACTAACTACTACTAACTACTACTGTGTTAATCTGTGTCATCCAGGGCCTTCCTCTCCTGTGCTATCTTTTCAAACATGATGTCCTTCTCTGAGGACTGGTACCTCCTGGTAACATGCCCGAAGTATGTGACATGGAGTTTTAAAATCCTTGCCTCCAAGGAGTAGTCTGGCCTCACCCTCTTCCAGCCAGACTTGTTTATTCTCTTGGCAGTCCATGGTACACTTACTACTCTTCTCTAGTACCACAAATCAAAGGTATTAATTCTTCTTCTGTCATCTTTAGTCAAATTACTGTTCAGTTCTCAGATGCATAGCAAACCAATGAGAGACCATGTCCTTGATCTGGCACACCTTAGTCTCTATACTGATTTCATTGCTCTTTAACACTGGAGAGATCCTGATAGCAGATTTTCCTAAAGAAAATTGGCTTTTTATTTATGATGCCAAGAGTGTTGATTGTGGATTTGAGTAAGATAAAAGTGTTACCTACCTCAACATTTTCTCCATATATCTTGATGCTGTCTATTGACCCAGTGGAGATAATCTTTGCTTTCTTGATGTTGAGCTGTAATCCATATTAAAGACTGCAGTCCTTGACCTTCTACAGCAAGTGCTTCGGGTCTTCTCAGTTTTGGTGAAGTAAGGTTGTCATCTGTATAACAAAAGGAATTGATATATCATCCTCCAATCCTGATCCCACATCCTTTTTCATAATGTCCAGCCTCTCCAATGATCTGTTCTTCATATATATTAAAAAATCATGAAAAAGGATAGAACTTGGATGCGCTCCTTTCTTGATTTTGAACCATGCCGTGTTCCCTGGTTTTGCTGTGATGCTGCACACTGCTCCATAGTCTTGTCGAATACCACAATGGTTACCCATTATGTACAGTGTTTGGATGAACTTCCAGACTGATTTCTGCTGGGAAGCAGGACTGGCATCCACTTCCTAAACTAGATGCCTCTGGAAATGCTACAAACCCTTTAAACTCTATAAAAGTACAGAAATGATGTTAATTATAGAACAGAGTTCATTTAGGTCTTTTCTGCAAAGCTTACTCTCAGTTGTATTTAACTGGATGGCACTAACCACTGCTAAATGAGACTAGTGCTGCTATATCTGAAGAAACACTCTTCCGCTTTGTACATCACTCTTTGTCCATGTTCAGTATGAAGTAACCTGGGTTTGCTGTGATGCTGAACCATGTGCCATTGGGGTATCAAATACCAGAATGGTTTCCCAATGTGGACAGTGTTTGGTGGAGCTCCCTGTTGTAAAACCAATTTGGAAGCAGGAGTGGCATCCACTTTCTAAACCACATGCCTCTGGAAATTCTATTGAACTTGGAGAAAACAACGATAGCTGTGGAAAAGCATTAGATCTTTTGTTCATAGACTTGCTAGGACTCGCCCTCAACTCGATGGCAATCAACAACAACCATACTTTAATATGGAAGTGTTTAGTAGTGTAAGGAAAAAAAAAAGCCACACAGAATTCACTCTGCTGGGTTTTAGTTTAGCCTTGAAATGACCTTCTCTCTTACTTCTTCTGGTCTTATTTTCCTTACCATTAAATGAATAATTTTTTCTCATTTTGCACTTTAATTTTTCAAGTGTTTTAAGAATAGGCAAAAATAAAACATTAGACAATTTGGTTTGAAAGTGTGTACTTGGCTGGCTAGCAGCAACATTCCATAACCAGTTTGTCATGGTGATATCGTTTGGATGTTACTACGATACTGAAAAGATGTGCTTCTGATTTTTTTGATTGTGCATGAGCACAGTCAAGTGCTCTGGGATTCCCATTATTCTCAATGTTAGCCATAACTTGTTATGATCCACATGGTCAAATGCCTTTTCAAATACTATAAAGCATAAATAAACATCCTTCTGGTATATTTTACTTTTAGCTAGGATCCATCTGACATCAGCAATGATATCCCTGGTACCATGGTCTCTTCTAAATCTTCCTTTAGCTTCTGGATTCACCTTCTCCTCAGTGTTAGACATTAATTTGTTATGATCCACACAGTCAAATGCCTTTGCATCGTCAATAAAACACAAATAGTCATTCTTCTGATACTCTTTGCTTTCAGTCAGGATCCATCTGACATCTGCAATGATACCCCTGGTGCCATGGCCTCTCCTAATATGCCATGGCATTTTTCTGTGTATGTACTATTATAGCCAATTTTAAATTGTCTTCAGTAATATTTTGCTTGTATGTGACATTAATGACTGTTTAATAATTTCCACACTGTCCAAATTTGACAATTATCATTAATGCATCTTGATTATATGTTTGGTTAACTTCAGGTTGCAAAATTTGATAAAGACCTTCAATTTACTCCTTTTTCATTTTAGTTGTTGGTTTATATATTTGATAATAGCCATATTAACAGGTTTTCCTTGTATGTATATGAATGATAGTCTATCACTTACACCATGGCACTTCTGGATTTAAGTTGAAATTCTCTTTTTAAACATGAATGCAACATCATTCTTTGTTATTCCTTCCTGGCATAGTATATCATGTGATTGTTTGATTCAAAGCGGCCAAAGCCAATCCATCCTATCTCACTTGTGCCTTGAAGGTTGATGTTCATGTGTTCCAATTAATTTCTTCTAGTTTTCCAACATTCATACCTTGTACTTTTTATGTTCCAACTGTTCAAGGATGTTTGTACCTGTTTCTCCTCCTTTTGGTTGACTCTTCATCTGGGCTTTGCCTCTAATAATATAGATAATAAGTTATAACTTATTAAATGTTATAATAATATAACTCTAGTAAAATTATAAAACTTTAACAGTGCTCCTCTATTGTTCATCAAGTTTTCAGAGGCTACTATTTAAGAAGTGGTTAGCCTATCCTGCTTCTTAGTTAACATTTCTAAATACTGGTTAAATAACCTAAATATTTTATCTCAATGATGTAAACTCTTCACATTTTTAAAAGTTTTTAGAAAGCTTTGAAAGATTTTTTCCCTGCTTTTCAAAAGGAGAAAAATATTAAGTGTTTTCTGTTTGTCAGTTACATGAAATACTTAGACAAATCCAGGAAATTGTTTCATTTGCATTGGGCTAAAAAAAAATCTACTTCTTATTTTTCCCTTTAAAAACATGTACTATTTTATCTTTACTATGATTTAACATAATGATTACTTAATAAAGTTATCAAATAATTTTATATTTTTTAAATGGATAATTTGCCTGCAACTTGAATTTCTTTTTACTCTAGTAGCATTAATGCTATGGTTTTAATTGGGAAATTCACATCATTTACCTGTAGATTTTTGTTACAATTAAGATGTTTAGAGAGGGGGAGAGAGGGATTAATCATAGGGTTTTACAATTTGATGGGGGGCATGAGGAAAATTGGAAGAATCTGATCTGGAAAGCAATGCATTTGTGTTTTGTAAATAAACAAGTATAAAAAAATTAAAAAAGACGTTTAGGCTGTAAAAAAAAAAAAAGATGATGTTTAGGGAGTTTTGTTGACTTAGACCGTAGATAATGGCACTGCTAACCCAAGGCCGTAACTTTCTGCCAGTTCAAATCCATAATCAGCTTCTAGGGAGAAAGCTGGGAAATCTTCTTTGAAAATAAAGTTGATCACTGTGTTTATAAAAAATGCTGTATAGATTGTTTTAATTAAGTAATTGATTACCATCAGGTCTCTCACTTTTAATAAGTATTATTACTACAAGTTAAACAGTTAATCACAGTCTTTAGTTTTGTCTGCAGACAGACTTTTAAACTTTGCTGACTTGTTGACATTGCTTGACCAAATATTCCCACAAAAGATGAATTATATTAGATATATGATAAGGAACGTGATGTTGTGAATATCACTGTTGTTGGATAGACACCATTAAGTTCCCTACAACTCACAGTGGTCCTATGTCCAACTGATCTGAAATTTTCCCTGTCCTCACAATCTCTGATATACTTGAGCCCATTTTTATAGTCACTGTGTCAGCCCATCTTTTTGGGGTCTTTATCTGTTTCTCAGACTCCCTCACTTTTCCCAGTACGATCTTCTTTTCCAAGGACTGGTCACTCTAAAAACATATCTGAAGTTTGTGAGATCAAGTTTCACCATCCTTGCCTCTAAGGAGCATCCAGGTTGCACTTCTCTAATATTCCTTCTTTGTTCTTTAGGCAATCCATAAGATATTCAGTGTTTTCTCTAACATCACAGCTCAAAGGCATTGATTTTTTTTCTTTTATCCTTATTCATTGTCTAACTTTCAAATGCATAACAAATAATTGAAAAGGCCGTCCTTTGATTATGCACAACTTAATCTTTAAATTGACATCCTTGATCTTTACCTCTTTGGAGATGTCCTTGACCTCAGATTTTCCCAATGCAACAAGTCTGTCTTTTGCTTTCTTTACTACTTATAGACGGATGCTGATTGTGAATCCAAGTAAAATGAAATCCTTGACAACTTTCATCTTTTCTCCATCTATCATAATGTTACCTATAGGCCCATTGATTAGAATGTTTACTTTCTTGGTGTTGAGATGTGATTAATATTGAAAGCTGTGGTCCTTGATCCTGTGCACTAAGTGCTTCAAGTCCTCTTTGCTTTCAGTAAGCAAGATTACTATTGTTGTTGCTGTGTGCTGTAGCATTGGAACTGACTCATATCTGACCAGCCAGCAGGTTTTCAGAGGCAGTAAGTCACACAGGAGGAAATTCCCTCTCTCATTGAGCAAGTTGGTGAATTCGCACTGTATTGATTTTAGTTGGCAGTGCAACTCTTTGCCACAAGTCACCTCCCTAGAATACTACTAAACGGAAGAAAAAGTTCCAGACCTTTTGTGAAGAAACTGATAAATTTACAGAATGCAACTGATCCAGAATCACATGGAAAAGAAATTAGTTACATAGGACTGAGAAAATGGAGGCACTACTTTGAGCTTTATGTGAGAATAATGCTGATATTTTAATGTTTATTTCTTAGGTAAAAAAAAAACAACCCACTTACTTCCTTTCTCTTAAGTTGTATAGCTAAAGGGATCATTTTTACCTGCATATTTGCACTATTATTTTCATGCTATTAATTATGAGAAGAACTAATCATTGATTCCAGAACAGAAATCTTAAAAATATTAGAAAGAAAAATTAGAAAATCAAAGTAAATAGAATGTTATAATTAGCACAGTTTTCTTTTTTTTTTTTTTTTAGCACAGTTTTCTTATTTACTGTAATAGGTAGTTCTTGCATGAGAATAGACCTAAAATGAGTTTGTTGTTGCTGTGTGCCATCGAATCAGGACCATCTCATTGCTGAGTCTCCAGCAAATTTTCAGAGACAATAAATTGCACAAGAGGAGATTTCTCATTCTTCTCCCATTGAGTAGCTGGTGGGTTTGAACTGAATGCCTTTAGGATTGCAGTGTAGTTTCTGTTGATACTAGTGAGATAATTTTGCTCTGAGTGCTGTGATCTTTTTAAGAATTTAGTCTGTTTTAGACAATAGATTCAAAGATCAGGTGGGGAGGGAGGTGTATGGAGAATCAGTAATTGTTTTAATTTTTCTTTAAGACATTGTTGTATAATATGGATGCTGTTGTTGTTATGTACCTTTGAGTTGCCTTCAACTCATAGCAACCCTATGTACAATAGCTTTGAACCCTGCTCTGTCCTGAGTCAATCGTACCGTCTCTGACACACCTGCTCCCATAACCCCAATTATTGAGTCAATCCATCTCACCTAGGGTCTTCCTCTTCTGCCCTGTCCCTCCACCCTTCCAAGCATTTTATCCTTCTCCAGGACAGGTCAACATGCCCAAAGTCTATGAGCCAAAGCTTTAAAATCTGTGCCTCTAAGGAGCACCCCAGTTTCACTTTCTCTAGGATAAATCTCTTTGTTCTCTTGGTAGTCCATGGTATGTTCAAAACTTTTCTCCAGCACCATAACTCAACGGTTATGGTTATGATTCTTCTTCTGTCATCCTTATTCATTATCCAGCTCTCTGATGCATAACAAGTAATTGCAGACTATGGCCTAGATCAGGTGCGTCTTAGTCTCCAGACTGACATTGTTGCTGTTCAGAGCTCTGGATAGGTCCTTGATAGTAGATTTTTCTAACTCAGTTCTTCTTTTGCTTTCCTGACTGCTATACCAAGATTGTTCATTTGTGGACCTACACAAACTGAAATTGTGAATAATATTAGTCTCTTCTCTATAATAGTGCTGCCAATTGGGTGAGAATCTTTGTTTTCCTAATGTTGAACTTCAATTAATATTGAAGAGGGTCCTTGACCCTCTGCAGGAAATGTCTCAAATCCTCCTCTGTTTCGGCAAGCAATGTTGTGTTATCTGCATAATGCAGGTTATTGATGAGTCTTCCTCCAATTTTGATGCTACATTCCTCATAAAGTCCAGCCTCCCAAATGATCTGTTCCACATATAGGTTGAAAAGGTATAGAGACAGGATGCATCCCTGATACATTCCTTTCTTGATTTTGAAACATGTAGTGTTTCCTTGCTCTAGTCTGACAATTGCTTCCTGGTCGAAATATAGGTTTCATATGAGCACAATTAAGTGTTCTGGGATTCATATTCTTCTCAAGATTAGCCTCAATTTGTTGTGATCCACACAGTCAAATGTTTTTACATAGTCAATGAAACACAGATAAACATTCCTCTAGAATTCTCTGCTTTCGAAGATTCCTCTGACCTAGGCTATGATGTCCCTAGTGCTATGACCTCTTTTAAACCCAGCTTGCACTTCTGACAGTTCTCTGTCAATGTATTGTTCCACTCACTTTTTGGATTATCTTCAGGAGGATCATTCTTGAGTGTGATATTAGTGATATTGTCCGGATCACCTTTTTTTGGGGGATGGGAATAAATATGGAAATTTTCCAGTCAATTGACCAACTAGTTGTGCTCTTGATTTCTTGGCATAGCCTGATGAGCATGTCCAGGGCAGCATCTGTTCATTGAAATACATCAGTTGGTATTCCATCAATTCCTGGCACCTTGTTTTTTGCCAATTCCTTCAGAGCAGCTTGAATTTCCTTCTTTATCACCATTGACTCTTGGTCATATGTTGTTTCAGGAAATTCTTCTGTGTCAGTTAATTCTTTTTGGTAAAGTGACTCTGTACTCCTTCCATTTTCGTTTGATGCTTCCTGGATTATTTGGTAGTCTGCTCATTGTATTCTTAAAAATTATAAGTTCATCTGCTCATAATACTCAAATTCTTTTACTCAAAATAGCAAATCTGTTACAAGAATAATGTTTACAGTTTGTGCTCATTATTTTTATAGTATGGAAAAGGGATCTAGAAGTCTGGATTGGACTTTAGAAATGATGAAGTAGTTTCCTCAATATGGCCCTACTCACTGAGTTTTCCAAGATCATTTAAATAAGCTATGGCATGGTGAAGATACCTATTTGTGTCCACCTAGTGTGTCAGAAGTCTAGAAATGCTAAATGCATATAATTTACATAAGTGTTGTCAAGTCGCAACAAGTCATTGCTGACCCTCCAGCAGGTTTCAGAGACTGTAAATCATACAGGAAGGGATTACCTACCTTTTTCCTGCAGAGCCGCTGATAGATTTAAACCATTAGAGGTGGTGGTGGTGGTGGTGGTTGTTGTTGTTAAGTGTCGTCACGTCATAGATGACTCATAGTAACCCTATGAACAAAATACCTGAACATTTGTATAACTTTCATCATTTCTCCAAGTTCATAGATTTTCCGGAGGCAAGCTATTTCAGAAGTTGATCCCACTCCTGCTTCCAAGCTTGTTTTAATTGGGGAGCTCCACCAAACACTGTCCACCATGGTTAACCATGACTCAAAGATAAATTCAAGTTTTTCCTAATTTCTGCTTCTGTTTGAGGAGGTGACCTAAGACCATTAGTGGGTAAACAAAGGAAGGACAGCTTTCTCTAAAGAAGACTATTGTTTAAAGCAGATTAATTACTATGTAGAAAAGTGTGTATACAGAAAACTTTCTCAGGGAAGTCCTTAATGATTTATTTACCCATAATGACCATGCAGTAGAATTCTCATTAGTTAGCCAAGTCCAGTCTATACCTCTAGTCATGAAACAGTGGCTTTTTGAAGTTGTCTTCACATGCTGAATGTCTATGAGTCTCCATTTAAATTTTCTTATTCTTGGAGTAAATGTTTTTGCTTTATCTTAAAAGTTGTTATTAGGTGCTATTGAATCAAGTGTGACTCATAGAGACCCTATGAACAAACTATCTGAACAGTGTCTTATCCCGTGCCATCCTCAAAATCTCTGACACACTTGAGCCCATTGCTGCAGACACTGTATGAAACCACCTGGCTGATGATCTTCCTCTCTTTTGCTCCCCCTCCACTATTCCAAGCATGATGTCCCTCTCCAGGGAATAAACACTCCTAGCAACATGCCCAAAGTATGTGAGTCCTAGCTTCATCATCTTTGCCTCCAAGGAGAACCCTGGCTACACCAAGTCATAATCTGTTTGTTCTTTTGGGCATCCATGTGATATTCAGCACTCTTCTCCAATACTACTTTTCAAAGGCATTAATTCTTCTTCTGTTATCCTTAGTCATTGTCCAGCTCTCAGATAGCAAGTTATTGAAAAGACTATGACCTTTTTAAGAGAGTCATTTTCTCAAAAATGGTAGTATTTTTTGGACAATTCTGCTGCAAAAGAATTTTTTTTTTTACATGTTGCATCTTTCCATTTATTTAAGATTTTCTTTTTCCTTTTTAAATTAAATTTTATTAGTTTTAATGAACATTTATAGAGATTTTTGGGTTTTCAATCCTTCATTGTTGCACTGTTTTCTCCACCCTCATCCCCAGTTCGTTCTTCTTCCGCCCCCCAATGTCTGTTTTAATTGTCCAATTGCCACAGTGCTTGTCAAAGCCAGTTCTGATTAATCTCCTTTGTCAATGTGTCCCTTGCCATTCATTCCTTATCACTCCTCCCTGAGAGAGACTTCACCCTGATTCATAAGGAAAAGGGGATGGCATATTCTCTTAGCTACTTCCTGCTGAAAAGGGACTCTGGGTTTCAGGGTGAATGTCTTCTCTTACTACTCTAAAGGGCCCCCTTGGCAGTAGGAAACACATAGACTATTATGGAGATTGATTTTGGAATTTAGATGCACTGTTATCAATTGTGCATATCCTTGTTCATGTTCATATCCTTGAAGATGTATCATGCAAGTGTTGCAGCCTAGAAGATATAAATTTAACTAACAAGTTAAAAGTGCATGAGTCAAAAATTGAAAAGCAATAATATTCTGAGTAGAGGTTCTAATAGTGGCACAAATCAAGTTACAGAGGTAAGGTGGTTCCATTGCCATCCTTACTCTAACTTAATTCTTTTTTTTTTTTAATTTAAATTTGTTATTAATTTCAGTGAAAATTTACAGAGGCTTTGGATTTCCATTCATTCATTGTTGTAGATTTGTCCCCTCCCAAGGTTCCCCCCCCCCCACCAGACATTACCCTCTTGGAAAAGTAAAAGAAAAGATTCTTTCATTGTTTTACAAACCCTCCCCCAGGTCCACTCCACCATGTAGCCATCGCTCTAGACTCCTGTCATGACAGAAATACCTAATCACATCTCTTTTAAACAGAATTCTTAAAAACAAAATTGCCACTTTGATTATTAAGATGTGAATGACTCAATCCACATATTTTTTAAAACTTTTTATTAAGCTTTCATTAAAAATTTGCAGGGCATTTGAAATTGATTTACTACTTAGCCATTTATTAGAGTTTGCTTTATGACATTAATTACAGTCCCACATTGGAACAACACTGTTCTGAAAGGGACAATCTGTTACTATTATGGGTCTCCTCAAAAGTACTCAAGAACAAAGATTTTAAATTTTAAGACAACAATGTGCCAAATTATGATCTTTTCATTTACTTTCTACACATGTGAAAGTTGGAAATGTCGAGAATCCCTTGGACTGCTAAGAAAACAAGCAAATCTGTCTTTGGGGAAATGCGGCCTGGGTGCTCTTGGGAAGCAAAGATGGTGAAGCTTTGTCTCACACATTTTGGTTAGGTTATCAGGAAGGGCCAGCCCTTGGAGAAGGACATCATGTTTGGAAAGGTGGAATGTCAGTGTAGGAGTGGAAGGCCCTCACCAAGGATTGACACAGTGACTGTAACAATAGGCTCAAGAACATCCGTGATGGTGAGGATGGGGCAATGGTCAGTGTAGGGCAAGGTTCTCAGATCTGTTGTTCATAGGGTCACAGTGAATCACAGTCGACTCAATGGCACTTAACAACAGCAAATGATTTTCATTTTCATGAATCTTTTTTTATCCTTTGCTGCCTTCTGTATTTTCTCCTTGGGCAGATAGTGTCATTTTGATCTTGTATAATTGATTATTATATGGAGTGGGTACTTCCATGGTGTAATTGTTCATCTTATCAGTATGTCCATTGTTTGCCAAGCCACTGTCTTTTCAATCATCACATAGGGTGCAAGAGTTGATCAATGAATAAGGAAGAATAAAGAGGAATGTATACATTTATAGTGTTGATTGATAGTATTAAATATGCTGCGGATAGTGTTGACTGATAGTATTAAATATGCTGCGGACTGGCAGAATAATGAATCAATCTGTCTTGGAAATACACCTAGAATACTCTTTAGAAAGGAAGACTTTGTCTTGATGACTTTGCACATGTTATCAATAACTGCTAGTCCACAGAGAAAAAAATTCCTCCTTTGTAAAGCAGAAGACTATTTTAAAAGGAGGAAGGCTATTCACAAGAGACACTGACACCATGGCCACAAGGACTTTAAATAACTATTGTTGTGGTGACAGACAACATTTACATAGAATTGCTGAGCTGGAACTGACCCCAGGGCACCTAACAACGACCCCCAAATTCCAGCGTTTGGCCCAAGAGTTGCTACTTTTAGGTAGAAAGATTCATGGTTTATTTGCATTGTTAGCTGCTGTAGTGTTTCCTCACTTCAGTGCAACAAACAAAATCCTGCCCAGTCATTCGGTTGGAACTTGGTACACATGATCAGTCTCAGCCCGGAGCTCATTAAACATCATAGCAACACATAAGCCACATTGACAGATGCGCTGCAGCCGCACATGAAGTACGTTGGCTGAGAATCAGCGTGCCTCCTTTATGAAAGGCAAGAATTTTGCCACGGAACTATCACTGCCCCTCTGATTTTATCTGCCACAAAGGTTAAATCAAGTCCAATGTTAACCATGTTGTCAGTGTCTCATCACTATAAATTCCCAGAGAAATAGCTTCTTTTCTCTCAGCCAAAACAGAGTGGTCTATCACTAACCCCAATGGAGAATTTCAGATGCTGAGAAATCTCTCATGTGCCCTTCCCGCCCCTCCCTCTTTGCATGATTTCTGGGCAATCAGATGGCCCTGTGGTCCCAGGACAGGCTTTGGGGATGGGAATTAGGCTACAGGCTGCTGCATCTGAGTACGTTGCGGGCCGTGTACCACCTGTCTGCCCTTTTTCACTTGCAAAATGGAAATCTTTCTAAGCTCTATCATCTTTGACATGGCTGTAAAAAACCAGTTTTAGCGATAAAATGAATTGAGCAGAGTGGCAGTATAGGATATATGGCAGGGATATATTTTTGACCCCATATTTTAAAACTTAGATACAAGAGACATATCTAAGTATAGTTGTGCCTTGCCTGCTAAAAAGTAAGATTAATATCCAATAAATTACTTCCCAAATTCTTAGCCCTGAATTCAAACTTTAATGCACAGTACTATATTCCTTAATGGAAAATCAATTTAACACCTTCTCTTTTTTTTAAAATGTTTTTTAAATTTTTTACAAGTATCTCAGGATTCCTAGTGTACTGTTCATTTTAAAATTTGTTTTAAATATTTGCTTTTTTTTAATCAGTCATAGAATTTTTCCTCCTGAATATTTAAAAGAAGAATAAGGTAAGGGATTATCTTTTGAGAACTATTTTGATCCAATCCTTTCTGGAGGCAGTAAAATTAATTTAACCTTTAAATGTCTACTTCTTCAGATCTATGCTCCAACAACATAATCTGAGGCAGGTAGCAAAGTGTAAAAACTTTATGAAAATGTGGCAAAATGTACAAGTTGACACATAGATAAATGAAAAAAAATGTAAAAAATTTTAATCTGACCAAAATTAATGATGGTTTCTTTGGTAATATTTGTATGATCTTCCTTCTGCATTTAGTGTCCAGGAATGAATACATTTTAAAGGCTACGGTGTGCCCCTAAGCCACATTATTTTTAATTGCTTCTTATACCTGTAAAAGTTGAACAAAGAGTAAGGAAGACAAAAGAATTGATACCTTTGAACTATGATGCTGGCAAAGGTGTGCTAAAGGGTTTTCCTTAAAGGCAAGGATGGTGCAGCTCTGTCTCAACTATTTTGGGCATGTTGTCAAGGGGCACTAGCCTTGGAAAATGACATTATGCCACAGCACTTACAGTTGTTGTTAGGGGCCATCAAGTTGACTATGACTCATATGACTCTATGAACAAGGATCCAAACCTTCCCCTATTCTCCATCATCTTCTTTTTTTTTTAATTAGTCAAAGGACTTTAATAAATGTATCACCAAAGAAAGTAGTGAATAGAAGATAAGTCCATAAAAAGATGCTGAGCATCCATCATCTTCTTGATCTCCACCACGTGAGGCCATTGTTGCACATCTTGTATCAATTTGTCTCCTTAAAGGACTTCCTTCTTTCTTCTTCTTTTCTTTTTTTTACTTCAAAAAAACCTCACAAATTTATTATTTTGAAGTTTAGGAAGTGTGTTTTATTGATTATGAAAAGGCATTTGATTGTTTGGACCATAATACAGTATGGCCAACATTGAGAAGAATAGGAATCCCAGAAAATATAATTATGCTTATCGGCAACTTATACATAGTACAAGTAGTCTGAACAGAAGAAGAAAACAATGCATGGTTTAAAATCAGGAAAGCAGTGCATTTTTTCTCTATACTGTCAACCTGTATGATGAGCAAAGCATTATAGAAGTTTGAGTACATGAAGAAGAATGTGGTACATCCTTTCTTGCAGAAAGTGAAGACTTGAAGGACTTTCTGCAGAAGACTGAAGAATACATCTCAACATTAAGAAAACAAATATGCTCAACACTGGACCAAGAGACAACGTCATGCTAAACAGAGAAAAGATTCAATCTGTCAATGATTTAATTTCACATAGATCCACAATCAAGATTCATGGTAACAGTGGTCAAGATATCAAAAGTGTTGCATTGGCAAAATTTTCTGTCAAGGATCTTTCCAACGTGATTAAAGTTGGACAATGAATAAAGAAGACAGAAAGAATATGTTAGAACTGTGATGTTAGAGAAGAGTATTGACTATCCCATGAAACCACAAAAGAACAAGTAAATCCTTGACAACATAGTATGAAAGACATCACACTATGAAAAGGAGAGGGTCAGAGAAAGAGAGAAATATCCTTAACAAGGAAGGATGGCATAGTGACTAAAACATATGCCCTGGAGTGTATTGGAGATTCTGAGGAAAGTGCAGGATAGGGTACCTATCCTGATATGTTGTTCAGGTTCTAATATATTGTTCATAGGGTTACTGCGAAATATTGTGGACTTGATAACATTAACAACGAATTCCAAAGATGTGTATGTATTAAATTATTGAGTAATAGTGGAATGGGTAATGATTTAGACTCACTCAGAAATTCATCAGAAGAAAGACCAATAATCTACTTCTGAGAGTCACAGTCTTGGAAACCCTATGAAGAAGTTCTACACTGTAGATAAGTCATCATGAGTCAGAAGCAACCTGATACCAACTGTGTGTGCGTGCATGTGTATTCGTGTGTGAAATACAGTGATTCTCAGAAACTGACTAAAACTTTTTTTAAAGGAATACTTCTGAATGCAGCATTTATTATATTCAAATGAAAGCTTACTTCTCATTGCAAATGGGTAGATATTGCAGTGTTGAGGGATTGGAGGACCTTGGCATGGTGGCATACACTTAACAGGTGGTGGAGGTAGACAAGATGTTTACTTTCAATCTAATGCTCTCATGACTACACCATATAATAATGTGATAAAGAACCACAGTTTTCATTTTCCAGTGCTCCTTCCTCATTTATTTAATGTGCTGAACAAAATGTGTATATTGCTTTACCTTGTAATATTTTACTTTTTTGAAAGGAGACAATGCTACTTTTCAACGCATAATTAATACTTTCCATAATGGCTGTGTTTTCCTTTTAACTCTTGCTTCCGGGACTGTGTGTGGAGTTTTGAAAAGGCAGACATCAGCCTTCAGGCTGGCTCTTGGCTGATTATATAGCTTTAAAGTGCTTCATGATCACATCTCTAAATTGCTCTTCAGATAAGTGGGTCACGTGAATAAAGCTGCTTTGATATATAGTTCTGAAATATTTGAAAGATTTCTTTTTTAACCCTACCAGAGATTTGAATATTCTATTTGTGCAATCTTAGCAAATATGCGGTATTGTGTAAATGATAAAAGATGAGTTCAGGGACTGTAGTGGAATTGGTTAAGTGTAGGTAGGTCAAATTATGGTAGGAACAAAACTGTGGAATCTCTCAAAACTGGGTAACTCCATTCTTCTGCTGCTGTTGTTCTTATGTGCTATCAAATTGGAACTGATTATGAGTGACTCCAGTGAGTTCTCAGAAACAGGAAATCATAAAAGAGAAGATTGCCTATTTATCCCACACATACTAGTTGGTGGATTTGAACCTGGAATTGGCTCCCTCCACTTTTTTGAGTCCTAAAAGAGGTGGAATTTTATTTTAATCAGTAGCCATTATCATCCTAAATTCAGAAAATAAAGCATATCACAAGCAATCTGTAAGTTATTAAATAAAACCTATAGCTACCAAATTCCCTAAGATCTATTATATTAAAGACATATCAAAGCATCCTTATTATTGTGTTATTATGTCAAAGATGTCTTAATTTATCTGTAAGCAACCATTTCACAAACTTACATATTGGAGATCTGTACCTATTACAATTTATGTACAAATCTGACTTAAGAATGGGTTTAGGAAGGAAGTTCATTTCTGACGTAAATTTTCCTGTGCTCTATTTCTCTGGAGCAATAACATGTTCCAATCATCACCATTACATTCTGCTGAAGTGCCATGTATGGGCGAGGTGAGCTTTTGATGTCAAAGAAGCCCAGGGCCGCTGGAGAAGTATTTGGTGTCATCACTCTGATTTTAGAAGAACAAATACTTGGGTTGGTGTATATAAATAAAGAAACAGACCTGTGAGAGCAGGATACCCAGTAGATCTTGATTTCTGGAGGAGAGACTGAATAGGAGACCAGGGTAATCCCCTGTCCCTCGTTCTTCTTCTGTAATCACAGTGGGTTTACAGATGTTTCTCTGCAGCTCTAGTGGGCAACTGGTTCTCTGACTGCCTGCAAGCAATGGCTGTGAGCAGCCTGCTTAGAATGATATATTTGATATGCAAATGAAAAGGCATTAAACAGAACTAACTGCCTGATAAGCCTCAAGACCAATTTCAAGTGAGGGTCACAGTGGGGGGGAAGACAATGATCAAATTCATGAATTAGACGTCTGTTTACCCTCCCTTTGTCACAAGAAATATTTATTAATTAAACCTGGGAAGGCGAGTGTGTACTGATGAGCCAATTAGCACATCAAAACCCTGGATAAGAGGTCCTGAGAATAACAGAGTAGGAAAGGAATCTGGGAAAAGAAATA
This sequence comes from Elephantulus edwardii, assembly GCF_000299155.1. NCBI lineage: Eukaryota > Metazoa > Chordata > Mammalia > Macroscelidea > Macroscelididae > Elephantulus > Elephantulus edwardii. The sequence continues at coordinate 7,344,487 of NW_006399855.1, read as the reverse complement.
GAAATGGGAGTTTTCCATTTATTTTTATATTAATCAAATCACACCCATACGATTTGCTAAATCAAATTTTTTTAAAAAAATCCTGTAACACAGTTGCAGTTAGACAGTTTATGGAAAATGACCTGTGTACTAATTACCACCATCACATGATGAGATCATTTTTAACTCACCAGTGATGATAGGGACACATACAATGAAAATAGACTACAAGAGTGGTTAATATGAGTAAAACTCCCCAAAACAAAATCCCAAGAAACCCTCCAAAATGAACATAAGGAAGGCAAACAATTTTGTCTGAAGATTCTTTCCTTTTTCCTCAGGAGACTTTTTGACAATCCAGATTTGGAGTTTTGGAGTTTGTTTCCTCGTCCGGCTTCCCCAGACTTGAAACTTTCCTAAGAAGTTTCATAGATATATTTTTCCAAAGCCAGCCTGCTGGTATACACACTGTTGGGTGATAAAGGATTTAAGGAGGATTTACATTTTCATGGGGGACTCTCAGAGGGAAGTTCCCAATCATTTCACAATCCTCACCCCTTGGCAGCAATTGCTGCAGTTCTTGTGAGGTTGGCAGGCTCCCTTGCTCTCTTGAAAAGAAGTTTATTTTAAATTACTTACTAGATCTTACTGCTTATTTCCAGCCTTTCCTTTTTATAATCTTGGTCACATAAGCAGATAGCAGGCAGGTCACCTCACTCGACAGACTTTGATTTCCTCATCAGTAAAATGAGTGCTAAATCTGCGGATCTCAACATTGGCTCTATTTTTAGAAACATCTGAGGAGCTGAAAAAAAGAACTCCTCACCTCCAGAAATTCTGATTTGGTGCATGTGGGGTGGGACCCAGGTGTTTTAAGAGGGAACCCCCCCAAAAAAAAACCTCCCAGAAGATTCTGATGTTGAGCACAATTAGATTTCTGAAGTCCTGTTACTCTTAAGTGTAGCAAAACAATTTAAAATACATTCATGCCCTTATATAGTATTTAAAACGCTGGCTAAATTGCCAAGAATGTTGTGTGCATATATTTGCATGTATTTATTTCTTGATACCACATGCTAAATTAGTTTCAATCCTAGATATTTCTTCTATTCAATTATGTACAGAATAGTATTGTCACAGAGGGGTCTCTAGGCTATATTCTTCACAGAAAGAGCACCAGGTCTTTCTCCCATGGAGTGAGTAGGTGAGTTCAACCTTATAGCGAGACAATTATCATATCCAATTGAAAGGACATTGAGAAGATAATCTAATTCTTTCTGTGCTGAGAAAATAATTGTGCATTTTGCATATAATGATATGTTTTGTATTTAACAGATACAATTACAACTAAAATTCACCACAACAGTGGATAAATATGGTTAAAAACTGCCAAAACCAAAAATAAACAGAGAATTTAGTCTGATTTTCCCCTTCCTTTTGTTACGGGAAACTCCATGACTATGCAGGTTTGGAGTTCTGGAGTTAATACTTTTGTCCTATTTCCACAGACCCCAAGTTTTCATTCAGTGCCTAATCATGTTAGCAACTATCATAGGTGGAGAAGACTTTGAAAAACAATCCTTAACAATTTCTTTATTCATCGTTATGCTCATGTGTCTGTGCACAGCAGTGCACATTGAGTTTACTCTCCTTGCTTGGCTTCCAATGGAGCTATGGGGAGTCAACAAGGCATCACTTACAACTGGTGGACTTGATCAAACAACCTCTTCTCAATTGGACATATTGATTGCCCCCAGAATGTCTTATAGAGTCTTGGTGGTATAATGATTAAGTACTTGACTGCTTATTGAGTTTATGTTTCAAACCCATCAGCTCTACTCCAAAGGAAGAAAGACTAGGTCATCTGCTCCTGTAAAGAATACAGATCTGAAAACCCTAAGAAGCAATTCTACTCTGTTTTTGTTTGTTTGTTTATTTCTTGGGTTGCTAATGAACTCAGGTGACTTAGAGGTAAGAAACTATGCTGCCAAAAACCTGAAGGCACACTTTTAGAATCCACCAGGTGGCCTGCAGAATTTAACTGTGCAGTTTCCTTCCCTGATATTTCCTGCCTTTGAAAACCCACTGGAGGGTCAGATATGAGTGTGTTGTGACTCCATGGTACATAACAATAACAACTGGTGTCAAAAGTATTCTTGGAAAAGTAGAGTGCCAGTGGAGGATTGGCACAGTGACTACACCCATGGGCTTAACTACAGCATAGATGGTGAGGATGGCACAGGATTGGGCAAGGTTCTAATACGTTGTACGAAAAAATGCTATGAATCAGAGATGACTTGATCACTTCTAACAACAACTAGTCAGAATAGGTTGAGGAACTTGTGATGGCACAGAACAATAGAAATGTGTCACTTCCTTGATGTTTCAAGTTTAGTGAAACAATAAATGCAAATGCATTTGGTGAAGCTACCTGCTAGGAAGAATCTCTAGGTGGTATATGGTTATATGCTTAACTACTAACAAAATCTACTTGGGGGAAGCATGATCCACTGCATGTGCTGTGCAGATGACACAGCACTGAAAAAGATTTGCAGCACTTACTGCAGAATATAAAAAACTACAACCTTCAATATGGATTGCATCCTAATGCCAAGAGAACAAAAATCCTTACCACTCAACCTGTAGGCAATATCATGATAGATGGACAAAAGGTTGAAGTTATTAAGGATTTAATTTTGCTTGGCTGCATAATCAACATCCATGGTAACAGCAGTCAAGAAATTAAGTGTTACACTGGGAAAACCTGCTGTAAAAGACCTCTCCAAAGTGCAAAAGAGCAAAGATGTCAGTTTCGAGACTACGGTGTATCTGATCCAAGCTACGGTATTTCCAACTACTCCATATGCATTTGGGAGCTCTGATGGCCTAGTAGGTAAGTTGCACTGCCAATCTAAAGGCAAGTGGTTCAAACTCACCTCCTGCTCAGAAGAAGAAAGATGAACAATTTCCTCCCATGTGATTTAGGACCTCTGAAAACCTTCATTTATCTAGGATCATTTATGCATCATTTTAGACTCCACAACAGTGAGTGAATGAGTGACTTCTCTGTGTTTGAAAGTTGGACAATGAATATGGATGACAGAAGAACTGATGCCTCTCAGTTTTAGTGTTGGAGAAGAGTGCTGAGCATCCTTATGGACTGCCAAAAGAATAAACAAATATGTGTTTTAGGAAGTGCAATTAGGGTGAGCCTTAGTGGCGAGGATGCAGAAGCATTTTCTCATATGCTTTGGGCATCAGGAGGGGCCAGTCCTTGGAAAAAACATCATGCTGAAAAAAGTAAAGAGTCAGATACAGAACTGTAACAAGATGGTTTGACACAGTGACTCTAACAATGAGATTGAGCATGTGGGAGAACATGAGGATGGTACAGGATCGGGCAACGTTCCACTGTATTGCTTATGGGGTCCCTGTGAGTTATAGTCAACTCAGCTATATATAACAAAGGCAACAAACCTCCTAAATGGCAGTCAGAGTCCTCCCAGAGACACCTTGAAAGGTTGTTGTTGTTGTTATGTGCCATTGAGTCGCTTGTGACTCATAGTGACCCTATGTACAGCACCCTAAACTCAACTCTGTCCTGTGCCAATTGCACTGTCTCCGACACTCCCATCCCGATTATCCCAGTCACTGAATCAATCCACCTCATAGAGGGCTTTCCTCTCCTGTGCTGTCCCTCCACCCTCCCAAGCATGATGTCCTTCTGCAAGGACCGGTCTCTCCTCACAACATGTCCAAAGTATGTTAGATGGAGCGTTAGCTATTGGAAACCTTATGGATCACAGTTCTACTCTGACACGAATAGTTTGTCATAATTTGGAGTCCATGTAAGAGCAACTTGTTCGACTTATTCTCTTGGATGCTGGTTATACATATTCACTTCTGGGAGGTTGGTAAAGTGGATAAAGTAGGACTATATATCCAGTCAGGGATTTATATTCAGCATGTCTGAGAGGAAGACTGGCTAGTGTGATGAGAAAAGTGCCCCTTTGTGTGTGTGTGTGTGTGTGTGTGTGTGTGTGTGTGTGATAATATTTCCTACTTTCCCCTCAGAATGAGAAGTAAAAATGCATTATTCTTTCTTGTTCTCTCATGATAAGCCAACTGTTTATTGTCCATTATGCAACATTTTTCTATTTGGTGCCTTGAAGATTTCAGAGGGTTTTCACTGTAAAGACTGGATGGATAGCAATACGCTTTACAACGTAAGTCTCTTTTAGAATGGCAAAGACACTGGAGTTAGAAAAACGGCAGTGAAAACACAAATCGGGAGAGGAAACCTCATGCAGAGAGAGTATGTGGATACTTAGTGCAACACAAAGGACTTCACTGACCATCCAGTATCACTCACCTTTATGCAACAGTGTTAAAAATTCCTCCATTAGAGATCCGTTTGGGTTAGGTTTGCATGGTGGAAAGCACATAAGCAGTAGAGTGAGAATCATTCAGATTTGGGTTGCAACCCTGAACTAGCAAGTGATTTTAGGGAATTTATTTGACACCTACAAGGGGACATATCACTTTATGTAAAAATGTTTGTTATAAGGACTAAGGGAACAATCAATCTATGCGAAAACATTTCAAGAGATGCCTGTTGCACCATGGGATATCAGTGTGTATTCCCCACTTCTCTCCAAGATGTGGTCAGTGCTCTACAGGTATTTTAAACTCGAGACATTCTGAATGGAAGGTTGTACTGAAATTCAGGTACCTTACTCTTGGTCAGAAGTAGGATTGGTAAGTGCTTTTCTTTAGGATGGGTGAGGCTGGAGAAATATTTAATTGCAGCTGGTGGCCATCTTACTGAGAGTATGGAGGGACAGTGGAAGAAGAAACTTTGGACATCAGAAAGTCAAACTTGTCTAGGTTGGAGGATTTCAGGAAAAGCTATGGATCCCAGAAAAGAGCTATTTCTCTAGTTTTCATTTGAAACAAAATGGTCTTACAAAATCCTGCAGTGTTAGTTTTAACTACATTGCCATACAATTATAGAAAATAAAATAAAATTATAAATTTTATCAGGCTTGAGTTTTTTGGTAAAAAAGTTGTTCTAAATCATCTTTACGGTCAGATTAAACTTAACTGAAAAAGTAAGTGATCTCATTTATGTGACTGGTTTAAATAAGTGTTCAAAACAAAAGGTCGGCTACTCTCTTGGCTTTAAGATGACAAGTCAACAAATTCAATAATTTTGATGTTCTCTAAGTGACCCTGGTGGTGCAGAGGTTAAATGTTTGGTTGGAACTGAAAATTTGGTGGTTAAAACCTACTAGTTAATCTGCAGATAGAGCTAAGAAAATCCAAGACTAAAGCTAACAGGTCGAAGACTTCAATATGGTTTATATCTCAACATCAAGATGAAATAAATCCTTATCACTGGGCTTATAGGCATCATCATAATAAGTGGAGGGAAAAAAAATTGAAGTTGTCAATGATTTCATCTTACTTGGATCCATAAACAGCACCCTCAGTACCAGCAGTCAAGAAATCCAAAGATGTGTTATGTTATACTAGAAGAATCTGTTGTCAAGGGCCTTCAAAAAATACAATAATATCAGTGTAAAAACTACAGGGTGTCTGATTCAGGCCATGATCTTTTCAGGCACTTGCTTTGTTTCAGAGCTAGACAATGAATAAGAATGACAGAAGAAGAATAAAAAACTTTGAGTTGTAGTGTTGAAGAAGAGCACCAAATATCCCAGTTGTCTGCCAAAAGAATATATCTGCCAAGACATATATCTATTTTTTTTAATGGTAGGAGATTCTTATTCTCTCTCTGTTTTTTTTTTTCCATTCACTGTTGTGCATTCCCCCCCTCTCCTTTTTCCTTTCCCCAGTCTACTTTGCCACACACCTCTTTTTCCAAATTATTGTCTTACATACAGTGCCTAATCATACAATCTTTTGGGACAGTTTCTCCCTCATCTGTTGCTATACAGTGTTGGCTTTCTATCTACTCTTTTCCCCTTCTCCCCTGAGCCCCCCATGGCAGTCCTATTTTATAACAGTGGTGTTACACAGTATTTGTCCTTTTGTGACAGAGATATTTCACTCAGCATAATGCCTTCCAGGTTCACCTATATCACGTATGTCTAGGAGAAAGTGCAGCCAGAGTGTTCCTTGGAAGCAAAGATGGTGAAGCTTTGTCTATATACTCTGGTCGTTTTTCTAGGAAAGGCCATTCCTTGGAGTGAGATATGTTGCTTAGAAATGTAGAGAGACAGCAAATGAATAGAAGACCATCAACAAGATGGATAGACACAGTGACTGCAAAAATGGGCTCAGGTAAGTCAGAGTTGATGAGGATGGCACAGGATAGGGCATAGTTCAACTCTGTTGCTCATAGAGTCAATATGAGTCACACTCACTGGTGCCTTCCAACAATTGCCTATCTGTAAGAGAAGAAATGGCAGCCAGTTTCTATAAGATTTACTGTCTTGAAAACTCTACGGGTCCATTCTATTCTGTTCTATAAGATTGCTATGAGTAAAAATCATTGGAATAGCCAGAAGTTTGATCTTGTGTCAATAAGCAGCCTAACTCATTGCCATTGAGTTGGAAACAACTTACATGTGTGACCCTCCAGTGGATTTTCAGGGGCTCATGTAGTAGGAGATTGTATAGGAGGTGATTTCCCGTCACTCTCCCATGAAGCAGCTGGTGGATTTGAATATCCTGTCTTGGGTTTGCCTTCTCAATTCCTTATCTACTGGACCACTAGAGCTCTCTTTTTTAAAAAAAAAAAATTACATTTTATTTTATGTGTGTGTACTGTCAAACTGGATCTGACTGGTTCAGGAGGAGATTGCCCCTCCTTCTCCAGCAGAGCCTCTGGTGGATTTGAACCTCTCACCCCTGGGGCTGCAGTACAGCTTCTTGCCACTAGGCCACCAGAGCTCCCTAGAGCTCTCTTGATACTATGCAATTAATGCATATTTGTGCAAATTTACTTTCAAATTGCTGAGAGTTAGTAATACTATTTTGTTTATCAGGATTTCTAAGCCCAAGGCTCTGATGGCTTGGTGGTAAGGAGTTGCACTACCAGCCCAAAGGCATGCAGCTGAAACCCGCCAGCTGCTCTAGGGGAATAAAATGGACAATTTCCTCCTGTGCAGTTTCCTATCTCTGAAAACCTGCTAGAAGGTGAGCTGAGTCAGTTTCAACATGGTGGTACACAACAACAACATATACTATCTGTTTAGGGATTTGCTTTAGGTTTGAGTAAAGCATTCAGTACACAGAAAAAGAATTAATTTATCTCAAATGAATTTAAGTAGGTTTTCATGAATACGTTAACTTCCAACTCTAGAGCCTTTACATTAACAATCGATCTTGGGAACCAAACATTAAAAGATTCTCTTTTACTCTGGTGGTATCTATATCTACTGTAGTAATAAGCGTTTAGCTGTCAGGAGAGCAAAAGTCTAGAAATGATTAGTGAGTGCACCTGGTCTGTATTTCTTATAATTGTGGAAGGTGTGCTTACAGTTTGACCATCACCTTGTTGGACAGACAGCATGGTTACGTGATAGAAAGCCCAAGACCAGCCGTTTGGTCTCAGTTGGATAAGGACTGGATGCTAAACTTGTTTAGTAGAAAGATTGGAACTCAACAGGCCCTCTCTGTCCCACAGTGGAAGAAAAGGTTGCATTCATGAGAGGAACAAGAAAACTAGGTTTCTACTTTATTGCCAGCGAGGGAAATGGCATCAAAGTTCTCCAATGACATCATAGATAACTCCTTTTCTAATCATCTTACTGAGTTTATACTCCTCTCTCTTCATGCTTCAAGATACAATTTGAATAGGATTATTTGATACCTTGATTTTAGAAGCAATAAAATGCCAAGAAGATTCTCTTTTGGCCTTAGGTGGTTAACTCCTAGGTTTTACATCTCATCATAGCATTTCATTTAAGGTATTTAATTCAAGACTGACTCAGTTAAAAGTATCAATTACCCTGGGGTATTTTCTAAAGCCCTTTTTGGATCTTTAATTCCAATGTTGGTCAGGAATGAATTTATTTATCTAGGAATGTTAACTCTAGCAGCTTAGTATTAAGTGACAGACATCAGAAGAAGTTTACTTTGAGACTATCAGCTGTTTATTATAATCAAGAAGGCACTAAGAAGGTAATGAGAGAAACTTCAGGAAATACCTTAAGAAAGGTTTTTACTTTTTGGATTCTTTCTTTGTCAAATGCAGACCTAGTAAGTGACACTGTTTAACACAGCTCAGTTCCTAGCATTCTAAAGTCCTTTTTTTTTTTAACCCCAGGGCAAACTCTAAATGTCCTTCCTTTCATTGAGAGCTTCCAGATTTTCTTTTCTAGATATTTTTTTTTTTATGGGCCTAAGTATCATATCTTTCATTTTCTTTATTTCTACTCGTACTGAAACATTAGGACAATAGCTAGGGGTTAATGATTGTCAATAATTTACACGTAGCATTTTCTCAGGGTAGAGTTTTCTTTTAGTAGAGAACTAAACCTTAAGTTAAAGGAATGAATTTCTAATTATATCATTTCAGGTCCTCATAAATTAACTGGGAACTAAGATTTGGTGGTTGGGTGAACTGGCTATCCCTAAAAAGACTCTAGATCTGCATGTGAAGTCAGTGTTAAATTATAACAAAGCATTCACAACATTTATGTGGGGTTCAAACAATTGTAGTAAAGTTTCATGAGGCTATTCCATGTAAAAGGATATTGTGCTTGGAAGAGTAGAGTGTCAACGAATGAAAGGAAGACTCCCAATGAGATGGTTTGGCATGGTTGTTGTAGCAAGGGGCTCAAGTGTAACAGAGTTGGTGTGGATGGCACAGGATTGGCCAGGATTCAGATCTGTTGTTCATAGGGTCACTATGAGTCATTTTCAATTTGATGGAACCTAACAACAATAGCAACAGGTATCACTGATGCATTGATTGCTGCCAGTCTATTGGAACTAAAAAACTAGTCTTCAGTGCATTTCCAAGGCAATACCCTGGTCAGCAGGAGGCTGACCATCTTTATCACACTGAGCAGCTGGTGGATTTGAACCATCAGAGAAGCATTGCCTTTGAGTTAATAGTGCAAGTCTCTATGGACTATGCTCTCAGAGGGTTTATAGGCATAGTGATTATAAAGCTCTGATCAAATTAATGCTCTGTAAAACAAGACCATTTAATCTCATTTCTCTTCTTTTTTTTTTTTTTTTTTACCATTTTATAGCACAAGCTTTATAGAGAACAGAATAACATGTTTTGCCATACTGTACTCAGTTTGGTAGAGCCCTGGCTTAGACTGCTCCTTTTAAATATCAGTTGAGGTTTCACACTTTGCCATGTAGCACGTTCTCCACTGCTCTGGTTACTTGATCAGCACTGAAGTTGTTCAAAGAGACATTCTTCTCTTGGCCAAATGCATAGCGGGCCCAGAGCTTAGGTTGTACATCGGAGCACTCGCGGATTAGGATGGGTAGGTCAGGATTCGCCTTTTTCAGCTCCACGTACTTTTTCTCTATGAAGTCCCTGACGCCCTGGCTGCCGACTGAGCGTTGACATAAGTGGATGCGGATCTCCCGCAAGGCTAGTTTTACCTGGCTCATTTCTCTTCTAAAGAATTTAAATGTTTGGGAAATTTTCATCTAAAAATCAGCCCATAATAAAAGGAAGTAAATTGCAAAATTGTATAATTAGACTATTCCCAAGAAACAAACAAAAATCAACTGTCAGATGATTTTTTTTAAACTAGAAATTTGAAAATATGAGTATCACGTTTAGGTGTTTCCCGGATTATTTAAAAATATGTCTTTGTGGTGGATTGATGTTATAAATGAGTTGTGTTCAAGGCGAGGTGCCAATTTTTCTAGAAATTCACAAGTGATAGTTGAATCCATATATTTACTAAAAGGAAGCTGTCTGTCTGGTTGAATAGGTATAACCCAGGCCAATTAATTGTTCAGGGTCTGTCAGGATGCATTTGCCAAAGAAAACAGACAGTTTTGGAAGTCTTTCTTGCAAATGTTTCTTTTATTTGATTGCATTGTATTTGTGAATGGACACTTACAGTGGGAGCATGAAAAAAAAAACATGAAAAGAAAAAAGAGATTTTAAGATTCGTATTGTTCCTAAGTTCAGCATTTTCTTGATGGATTTTTTTTAAAGCTAATACTATATTTAATCAGTGTATAAGGATGACCTTGGATTTTATCTAACAAACCTACTGAATACTTATTATGCATGGACTGTCAGAGGAATGAACAAATTGGTCTTAGAACAAATATAACCAGAGTGCTCCTTAAAAAGGATGATGGCAAGACCTTAGTTTGTTTACTTTGGACATTTCATCAGGAAAGGTCTATCAATAGAAAAGGCTGTGATGGTTGATGAAATAAAGGGTCAGTAAAAATAAGAAAACCTAACAGCCCGGGCTGGTCCTCAAGGAGTTGTGAGGGTAACAAAAAGCAAACAAACGAACGTGATGCCTCTTCAGTTATTTTAATCTGCCAGGAACTCTTCAGGAAAAAGAAGGGCAATCTCCTCCCATTTAATACACAACCTTGGAAACCCAGTAGAGGGTCAGGTATGCATTGGTTATAGCTCAGTGGCAATGAAATTGACTTTAATGTGTTGAATTGACAAAAACACCCCCCACAACTACAATGGAGTCAAACGTAACAACAATCACAAAAATGGTCTAGAACTAGAAAGCATTCCATTCTGTTACCCATAACATCACCACAAGTTACAGCCAACACAACTGCAAGTGGCAATGACAATAACATGGAAGATTAGCAAATGAAGAGGGTATAGGGACAACTTTAGAGAAGCTGGGCTGTAAAGGAGAGGAGAAAGATTGGCAGAAAGAGTTAAATTTAAGTATAGTTTTTCTTTTTTTTTTTTTTTAGAAGTGGAAGATACTTCAGTACATTTAAATTTGGCATGTAACAATGTTCATTAAATAGTGGTGAGTGAATGGATGAATGGATTAATGAACTGAGCCATGAGAGAGAAAGAAAACTTAGACGGGAGGGTTAGAAGCTAAGGCAGGTTTTCTGGAACAAAGAGGATGTAGTTATATATAGATTTGATAAGATATTAATAATTTTGTCCATCAAAATTGCTATTATTCCTTTTTAGTGCCTCTGACATTTTCAGTGCTCTGCATAGATTTATTATAAACCAGATAAATATATTTATAACAGGAAAAAAATCCATAAAATAAAATAATTTTAATTTCTTTCTGTGTAACTATAACTCAGAATTATACCTAGAAACAATTTTACTATCTGTAGCTGACATTTGCCCCAGCATTTAGTTTACAGAGAAATCTTTCCATATATTATTTTACTTAATCCACATAACAAATATGGAGAACGTGTGTGTAGATTCCTTAGTTTGGAGTCCTCTCCAGCAGAACTTGGAACAAGAATTTGAATGCAGGTAGTTTATTGGGTGTTGACCCCAAGAAACAGAAGTTAGGAGAAGAGTGAATCTTTAGCTCTCCAAAAAGGCTATCTAGAAATCATAGAAGATAATTGTCATCAAATATGTCAAATCAAATATCTCTCTACTATAGTCTGGCCTCACTGTTTAAAGATATAAGGGAAAGTAGAGACCAAAAATAATTTAACGATCATGACAAGCTACTGAGCTAACAGTCACATGTTAAAAGAAGAAAAGGAGTATAAACCCACTTTAGAATTGACCACTAAAATCTAGGAGACTTGGCATTTACATGTGGAGTCTTGTTCCCCTTTGGCCAAGAGATGCTGAAGAATGGGTCAGGATACAAATTTTCTTGTGTTTTCAGGGTATGTCAGTAGTAGCTTCAAGGCTGTCAGAGAAAGTCATGAGGCACGCACACAAGAGGAGACATTGTTAAGTGCACATGAAACTGTTCACCACAGCTTTGCTAGAGTCAAGGATACCCAGGCAATGTGGCATTGGATGTGACAGCCATCTGCAAGAAGAGCAGACACTGTCATTCTCAGTTTCAAGATGAGGAGATTGATGGTTAGAAGGATAGTGACTTTGTCACGACCACGTAAGAAGGCAGGGTTCAAATTCAGATTTATCTTCTTCTGAATTCTATGTTGTCTTAAAGCTACCAGAAAGAATGCAGACAGGTCAATATACGTTACTACATGTAATGGGCTTGTCAGCTACACTGACAGTCCCCTGGAAACAGCATAAATCCTATGGTGGGATTGAAATATCAGGCCAAAGCAGATCTTACAGCAGGTAGAATCTGAAAACAGCTATTTCTTTTTTTTTTATTTATTTTTGATCCAGAAGCTACAGGCATTTTGGTAAAAAAATAAAAAAACATTGTAAGTATGAAAATAGTTTTCCTTATTCTTCTTTCAGTTTAATTGTCTTTGAAATGCCTAGACAATGTTGATTGTCTCACTCTGCCCAAGACTGGGGAAAAGAAAGAACTCTTTCCCTGAGACCCCATGTCTGTCCCAAGAGCCTATTGCCAAAGGCATCACTTCATTGACCAGCTTCGTTACTGAGGTCTCAGAAAAAGTCTGACTTTCCAGAGATATCCTGCCTGATTCCCAGTGTGAAGGGCTTTAAAGCTCCATAACAAACCACTGAACTTCTCTCTGCAGAGGACTCCTTTTGCATACTAACAATCCTTTGGGGTTTCTTGGGACTAGCTGTCCTGAGCATGTGCAGTGGTTGCAATTCCAAATGAAAGAACTAGTGCATTTGTGTTTTAATTATCTCTTCTTACAAGATCTACCCAGCAGTATTGCTCCACAGTACTTGAAAGAATTTAATTAAAAAAAAGATGAAGAAGAAGCAGCCGCCACCCTTGCTTTTTCTTGTTGTCGTTGTTGTTAGTTGCTGGAATAAAATCGGGCTGTGATTGTACCAGTGTGTGGTGTTTCACCCCCCACCCCCACCCCTTGTTCTTATGAAGAAAATGACTGTTAAGACTAAAGACACAAACACTTAGGAGAACAATACTTTTGTTAAAAATAATATATATGGAGGATGTCCCTCTGCAATGGAACAGAAGAAAACAAATTAAAGAGATGGACGCTTTTTTTTGCTTGTGACAGAAAAGACCACAACTCCTTAAATTATTGGAATAGCATTATCAAGCTTATGAGGAACTTTAGTCTATTTTCAGCTCTCCAGACAGATCCCATAGAAAGAACAGTAGTTGCAGTAGCACAAAATACCAGATATCTTTGAGACAATCTGTTCTCACTATTTAAAGGAACAAGGTAAAAGACAGACCAAGATTGTTTGTGTAGCCAAGATAAATGACTCCTTCAGCAGTAGCACAGAATCACTCAACAAATAAACAAGTCATATTCACTTTAAAGACAATACAGGTTTATTATAGAAAAATTAGAAAACAGACATTAGCAGTAAATGGAGGTTCCACAGATACTTTTATGATATCATTTAAATGTATGGATGACCTTGCTGACAGAATGTGTCTCTCATTGTTTCATCTTCTTCTTTTCTTTTTTTTTCCCCCTATGTTCATCAGATTCTGGACACAGGAAAAGTGAGTAGATGACAGTGAAACTACATTAAATGCAATTTAGTAGTTTTGACAAGATGTTAACTCTGGCAAGGGTGTGCAGAGATACTCTTGATATACCAGAAATAAACTTAAAATACTTTCCTTAGACACATTCTATATGCCTTACCCTATTCAAGACTTTGGGGTTTATTGTATTTTTTGTTTGTTTTTGTTTTTCTTCTTTTTTTATTTTTTAAAAATTTGGTGTTGGTTTGCATACAAAATTAATATACAATATGTTTCATTCATGTACATTGTGTTTCACACATTCCTTCTTTCACATTGTGTTTCATATGATCATCCCTGTACACTGTGTTTTATAAAGTTAATGACCATTGGTCTATGGTCACGTTACTGACCTTGATAAGAATACAAAATGGATAAGACATACTTGCCAGTCTTCAAAGCACTCACAGCCAGGTCAGCTAAACTGATAAAACATAGTACATTTTCAAAATACTGGTCTCTTTTTATATTATTACTATTATTCTTTTAAAATATGTGAGCATCCAGAGAGTTTGAGTGACATAAAATAGTAAAGCTTTGGGTTCATTGCAAATTATACATAGAAAAAGCTTCTAGTTTGTAAAAATTAAAATCAAAACCAAATATTGATCTCGGATAGTTCTTTAAGTTAATCATATATTTCCTATGAGCTCTTTTCTTTATCTCCTTACAGCAGATATTAACATACTAATATTCATATTGCTGTTTCAAAGCAATAGATTTTTCTTTTTCTTTTCCACAGAGGAAATGTTTTTATGAAGTGTTTATCATTAATCTTTAAAAATTGCTGAAGAAGCAACTGATTTGTCCATTCTTGTTTTATTCATTCACTTGACAAGTTGTTATGTGTCGTCGAGTTGCTTGTGATTCATAGCGACCCTATGGATAACAGCTCTAAACTCTGTTCTGTCCTGTGCCAGTCTCATTGTCTCTGACACACTCATTCCGATTATCCCAGTCACTGAATCAATCCACCTCCCAGAGGGCCTTCCCCTCCTGTGCCTGCCCTCCACCTTCCCAAGCATGATGTCCTTCTCCAAGGACTGGTCTCTCCTTACAACATGACAAAAATATGTCAGGCGAAGCCTCAGAATCCTTGCCTCCAAGGAGCAGCCTGTTTTAACCATCCCCAGGATGAATCTGTTTGTTTTCTTAGCAGTCGATGATGAGTAGTTATTAAATATCTGTATTTTAGGCATTGTTCTAGGTTCTGAGTATTTTTTACCCAGTACTAGAACAAGTGAAACCTTACTTAAACCTCTGAATTGCAGGACTAGTCTGCTATTGTCCATGTGATGCTATTTGAAAAAGATCATACTATTATTAAGGAGCTCAGGTGGTATAATTTCAATGATTTTCACAGAGTCTCAGAAAACTCCTGGAAGATGACAAGGTGTGGTAACTGACTCAGTGGCAGTGGGTTTGGTTTAAGTTTTGTTATTGCTGTTGTTAGCTGCTGTTGTGTCAATGTGATGTGCGTTTCTGGATGCCTCCTCACCCTCCATCATTGTAGCTCCTGAGGAAATCAGTATCACCAAGAGACCCCCACCCACTCACTGACCCTCTGCTTCATCAAATATAACTTCTTGCTCTAGTGACTGATTTCTCCTGTTGATGTGTCCAAAGCATGTGTACCAGATAATGTGGTCCACAGAGCTCTTATGGACTAATTTTTGGTGTTAGGTTGTCAGGACTTTCTTTCTAGTCTGTGTAAGGCTGGAAGCACCTGTGAAACCTTCCCATCATGCATCAGTTTGCTGGCATCTGAAATAGCAGAGATAAAGATTCCAACATCATAACAATTCACAATCGCATTATAACAAGTAGATAGATGGGTGGTAGTTTACTTTTCTTGACTTGATTCCAACCCAAGGCAGCTTCTAATGAGTTTTTGAGGCTTTAGATCTTAATGGGAACAGTCTACCTTATCTTTCTGCTTTGGATGTTTGGTAAGCTCAAATAGCCACCCTTCAATAGCCCAATGTGTAGCCTACTAACAACTTCCCCTTTGCACTTGTAGAGATGATTCTAATTTCATCAGATATCCTCCTTTCAAAGCCACAATTTTTTTTGAAAGCACTGAAATTTAAGACTTATCAATTGCTTTGTTGTTATGTAACGTTGAGTTAGAAGAGATTCAGAGCTGATCCCCTAGTGAGTTTTCTTAGGGAGTAAATTGCCTAGAGGAGATTGTGTACCTTGTGGAGCACCTGGTGGATTTGAACCACGCACAGAAGAAGAATCAATGCCTTTGAGCTGTGAGGGTGGATAAGAGCACTGAACATCCCCATGGATAGCCAAAGATTAAACAGTTATGTCTTGGATAGGGTGCAGCTGGAGTGCTCTTTGGAGGCAAGAAGGATGAAGCTTTGCCTCACATACTTTGAGCATGTCGCTAGGAGGTGCTATTCCTTGGAGAGGGAAATGCTGCTGGTAAGAATGGAGGGTTGACAAAGGAGAAGAAAACCCTCAATCAGGTGGACTGAGCCAGTGACTGTTGCAATGGGCTCTTGTTTGTCAGAAAGTGTGAGGATGGCACAGGATAGAATAGGGTTTAGATCTGTTGTTTATAGGGTTACTATGAGTCATACTTGACTCAACAGCACCTAATACCACCACCTTTGAGTTTGCAGCACAACTTCTTATCACTAAGCCACTACCACTTTTAACTATCAACTGTTTGGGAATCAATATAATCCCAGTAGGTCCTTTCTCACATGATGAGTAACTCTTTTCTTTCCTCCAAAGTTTTTTATTGTGATTTGAGTGAATGTATGTAAACTACATTACTTTTTTAAATCAATCATTCATATGATGGTACAGTTTACTTCATAGCATTAATTATAATACCCGCAATCTGATATTTGAACATTCATTCATTCTATATTGTCTTTACCTTCACTCATGTAACTAAGCATTTATTATCTATTCATTAATTTTCTACTCCTCTTTTACTCTTCTTGGCAACCATACCAAAACAATTCTCTGCATGTAAACTTTTTTTTAAATTATAAAAAATATTATACAATATGTGTCCTGTTTTGATTAACTTATGTGATTCAGCATAACATCCTTTAGATTTATCCGTGTTATAAAGAGTTTCATAAATTCATCATCATTTTTCAATGTTGTATAGTACTCCATCATGTGAATGTACCATAGTTTCTCTATTCATTTGTTCCTTGACGGGAACTTGGGTAATTTCCATCTTTTTGCTATTGTGAAGAAGACTGCTATCAATGTGAATGTGCAGAAAGGAAGTCTGACTGAAGAATGGTGTCAAATAGCAGGGAAAGTAGAGGGGGTAAGTCAGAACCAAGGTGATGATTAGCAATGGCAGGCTGAAGGGATGCAGGAGGAGGGGAAGCCAGATGACACTGAGGGAAAGGAAATGTAAGATGGTAGTAAAGATAAATTCTCAAGCTGCACTGCAATCCCAGAGGCTCACAGTTCGAATCCACCAGATAATCTGCTAGAGAAAGAGGGTCAATCTCTTCTTGTACAGGTCAGATCCAATTTGACATGTATACACACACACACACACACAGAGAGAGAGAGAGAGAGAGAGAGAGAGAGAGAGAAAATATGGCCTTGGTGATGAGGACAGCAATCTCATGAAAACAAACAAACAAAACAAACCAAAACCAAAATATAAACTCTCATGTATTGCTAGCTTTATGACTTTATATCATTCTGCTTAACCTTCATTTATGAACAAAGCAGAATGGTTTGCTGCAGGTCATATGCAAGCAGCCCTGGTTCACAGGTTGGTCTAAAATAATAGCTGGAAGATTAAAATAACAAAACTATTGCTACACACAAGAAAATAACTCCAGTGTTCTTCTCAAAATACGTTCTAAACTGTACACTACTTTCATAGGTTTCTAGATGAATCATACTGAGGTTTTAGCTGTATTATTTTACTCATATTCTGTATGTGTCATTTTTACTTTGACTATGGGATATAGTTTTGAAATCTAAAAATAAACAATTCATCATACCACTCTAAAAATCCATTGCTGTCAAGTTACATCAAGTTACAGCTGATTCACAAATGACCCTCCAATGTATTTTCAGAGGTTGTTAATTACATGAAGGAAGACTGCTCATCCTTCTCCCACAGAGAAGTGAGTGGATTTGAACCACCTGCTTTTGGGTTGACAACACAATTTTTTACCCACTAGACCACCAGAGTTAGCTCTTGAGTTTAAAGTAGTGCAAAATATAGAAGAGAGCTGATGCCCAACACTGAGAAAGGTTGCTCTCACAGACCTTTTAAAAATGCCAAGAGAGTAAACATGTGTCCCCTAATCACAAAGCCACTTTCCAAATGTGAAGCTAGAAAATTATTATTATTTTAAAAGAGTGCGTGCACAGATTCCTAGAAGCAAGAGTTGATAATTGAAATGTTGACATAGCCTTAAAGTCTAGCAGCATGAGAAGTGTTGTTCTAATAAATCTCACTCCTAATCCTTCCAGGGAACCTAAAGAAGAGATTCACTTTCTAGATCAGGTTTCATTTACTGAAAGGCTTCTGAAGATAAAGCTCATAAACTATGAAGGGACAGATACAATGTGGGCAAAAGGGTTAAAGGGCTGGAGAAAGCTCTGTAATTCTCAGAAATGGGAAACAGATGTTGTTTGACATTTTGAAGCGCAGTTTCCTTCTCCTTTACGTACTTTTCTGCTATCACGGTTTTCAAAGCAAGATGTATTACTGTAAATGAGAATTTCCTGCTTAGAGAACAGAGGCATCTAATATTAAGACTAATTTTTATTTAATACAGTGTCTTTTCACCTAACGGAATCACAAATTGGGTTTGAAAACCCGAAAGGCATTGAGCAATTTATCATGAAACCTAGGGAACTAAATAAAGCCGCATCAGTTAAAAAAAAAAAAAAAAAAGAAGAAGAAGAAAAAGGAAAACAATGAAAAGGGGGGAAAGGAGTAAATATAATTAGAGAGAAATACTAGCTGAGCCTGGACCTCTCTTACATATTAATTTCTGTTGCTAGGGGAACTGCCCTGATTCACACTGATTCTGATGACCTCGGCAGAGATAAACACCTGCAGCTTCATACCTACAGGTACAAGGAGGAATTGGAACTTGGTATTATGCTTAAAGAAAGAGGCGAGAAGAATATGATAATAGTAAATGATTAGTATAGGGGATTGGGCACAATGGGAGGCAAGAACCAAAAGGGAACACTGGGCAGATAAAGCCCCGGGGAAGCAATGGGCTCCTCCAGATGGTACCATGCCCAGTGAGGCAGGGAGAGCTTCCCTGCCAGTGACAGGGATGTGGGGAGGGGCTAACCCGAGAACAGCCACTTAATGAGGAAAAGAGCAGCTACAGTGCTGGAATTTTACAAGCTGTGAAAAGTAATCTCTTTTCCATTTATTTAATTTGTATCTCTGCTACCCCTAGTGCTGTTTTCAGCTTATTGAGATTTAAAACACTGAACCAATGCGATGTGGGCTCTTTCCGGGGAATAAAACAAAACCTGTTGCTGTTTGGTTGACTCTAACTCATGGCGACCCCAAGTGGATCAGAACAGAATTTTCAGTGACTGCTTTTTCTCATGCAGAGTGCCAGATTTCCCCTCCTCAGGTATCTCTAGGGTGGACTTGAACCCCGATTTTTTTATTAGAGGGTGAGTGTATTAACTATTTATACCACCCAAGGACTCTGTCACTGGTCTCCAGATCCCTCTGAATGATGAGCTTCTCTGACCATCACTATCATTCATTCATTTTTAGAGTTTTACTTTAAAATTAAGAACTCTTGTGGTTAAAAAAGATCATATAAATCAGCTGCACTTATAAAACTAGAAAGATATGTTTTCTTCATATTCTCCCTTCCAGTCTTGAATTTCTATCCAACCATGTTTATAACACTAACCAAAGTTTAAAATTAACATTATATGTAACACATAAATGTAAAAAGAGAATATATATTTTAGCAAAAATAATCTTTAAGGGAACATTTCATTCATTTCATGAAATGACAGTGCTTTACTAGTGGTCTTGGCTGAAAGCAGGGAGTGCCAGAGGAATGTCTATCAGTGTTTCATGGACTATGCAAATGCATTTGACTGTGTGGATCACACAAACTTTGGCTAACTCTGAGAAAAATGGGAATCCCAGAACACTTAATTGTGCTTATGTGAAACCTATACTTGGACCAGGAGGCAGGTGTCAGAACAGAGCAAGGAAACACTGCACGGTTCAAAAATGGGAAGGGTGTATGCCAGGGATGTGTCCTGTCTCCATACCTTTTCAATCTGTGTGCAGACTAGATTATCTGTGAGGCTGGCTTTATGAGGAGGATTGTTGAATCAGGATTGGAGGAAGATTCATCAACAATCTGCGTTATGCAGATGACATAACCCTCATTGCTGAAACTGAGGAGGACCTGAAACGCTTGCTGCGGAGGGTCAGGGACTGCAGCCTTCAATGTGGCTTGAAACTCAACATCAAGAAAACAAAGATTCTCATCACTGGGTCAATTGGCATCATCATGATAGATGGTTAAAGAGATTGAGATTGTTCACAGCTTTAGTTTGTTTGGCTACACAATCAATACTATTGGTACCAACATCCAGGAAATTAAAAGATAAATATCACTGGGAAAGTCTGCTGTTACTCTCTAAATTACTGAAGGGCAATGCGGTCATTCTGGAGACTAAGGTGTACCTGATCCAAGCCATAGCCTTTGCAATTACTTGCTATGCATCAGAAAGCTGGACAATGATTAATGATGATAGAAGAATTGATGCCTTTGAGCTATGGTGATAGAGAAGAATATTGAATATATCATAGACTGCTAGGAGAGCAAACAAGTTCATCCCAGAGAGGATGAGACCAGGCTGCTCCTTGGAGGCAAGGGTTCTGAAGCTTCATCTGACACACTTTGGACATGTTGCAAGGCAGGACCAGTTCTTGGAGAGGGATGTCATGATTGGGAGAACGAAGGGACAGAGAAAGGAAGATCCTCGATGAGATTAATTGATTCAGTGACTGGCTAATGGGAATAGGTGTGTCAGAAACAATAAGATTGGCACAGGTAAAAGCAGAGTTTAGGGCTGTTGTATATAGGGTTGTTATGAGTCACAGATGACCTGATGGCACATAACAACAACAATTACTGTCTCAATGCAACAACAATTTCATGTTGTATCTTTCTCTGCAATATTTTCATTTCTATCAATCCATATTCCTTCTCACCTGTATGAGTAAACTGATCACACTGATCTAAGAATCTCCAATTTGAAAAATCTTCTGGAAACTTGCTGAAATCCTTTTGACGTTTGTTCTTCTTAGCTCTATGGTAATTTGGTGGTTAGTACCATAGTTATTACTCATCGCTATAGAGTCAGGACTGATCCTCCAGCAGGTTTTTGGGAATCTGTAAATAGCACAGGAGGAGTCTGTGCATCTTTGTCTCTTGGTGGATTTGAAACCTAGGAGAGGCGAGCCCTTTGCATTAGCAGTGCAATTCCCTATGGACCACACCACCAGGGATCCATTGTCTTGGTGACAGTGACTGAATTTTATGTCTTGTTGCTTCTGTTATTTGCCTGACTGCCTTGTTTGTAAGCAAACATAACTAAATATCTGTCAGTCATGCCAATGATGTTTGTGATGAAATGAATCCTTAGCTGTGTGGAAATAAAACATGTTTAAGACAACAGACTATTGAAACCAATTACTAGGAAGGTAAGAGAGTAAATATCCTATATTCAGCACGTGACTTACTTTTCCTAGGGCTACCATCTCATTCTTTGATCCCTTGGTCAAGAATCAATATGTACTGGATATACTGTACTCCAAAGTACAAGGCAGACTCAAAAGGCATAACAATGACATTATAGTGTTTTTGTTTTTGATTTTTAAAACAGGGAAACACACACACACACACACACACACATTCTACAGAGTGACTTTCAAGATGTTCATCTGAAAACTACTGACAAAAATGAGTTATGCCTTGATTGTTTTTCATGCTGTTATCCTTGTCATGAGAGATTCTATCGGTTGCTAGGAGTTTAGTTTCTATAACTGGTAAGGCCTCCTCTAGCATTCTGATTCTCTAATGGTAGTGAAATAACATGAACAATCTTACTGCTCCATGAGGTGCAAGGCCATCTATGCAGAAGCCACTCTCAGCCAATTGTTGAAAGGACACAGGAGAAATTGAGATCAAGATTAGCGTGGAGGAAATTCCAAGGATCTAGGCATGGTATATGTTCATCTAAAAAGCAGAACAAGGGATATGTGTTGATATTAGCTTTATATCTTTATTAGGACTACGAACCTAAACACTGATGTGCATAAGTCCAAGATTTAGTAGTGACCTTCAAAAGTGTTAAAGCAACCTTCAAAGAGATGATTAAATTTTGTCTATTTACAGTGCTGTAGAAAGAGCAGTGAACTACGAAAATCAAGAGAGTAGATGGATTTCAAATTCCACAGTTAATTACTTGTGTGAACCTGGTCAAATGATTTTATTTTTCTGAGTTCTGTGTATTTAGTACTATGCAAAAGCATTTGACTGAGTGGATTATAACAAACTATGACTAGCACTGAGAATGATGGAGTCCCAGTACACTTAATTATGCTCATGTGAAACCTATACATAAACCAAGCAGCAGTTGTTTGAACATAAGGGAACACTATGGTTTAAAACCAGGAAAAGGTGGTATCAGAGTTTTAATCTTTCTCCATATCTATTTAAGCCATAGTCTGAGAAAATCATTCAAGAAGTCAGACTATATAAAGAAGAATGTATGGAGGATAACTCATCAACAACCTGTGTTATGCAAATGTTACAACCTTGCTTACAGAAAATGAAGGAGACTTAAAACACTTACTGAAGAAGATCAAAGACTACAAACTTGGGTATGGATTATATCTCAAAAAGAAAACAAAAATTCTCACCACTAGACTGACAGGAAACATCATGATAGATGGAGAAAAGACTGAAGTTGTCAATGATTTCATTTTACTTCAATCAACAATTAACACTCATGGCAGCAGTACTCAAGAAATAAAAAAGCATGTTGCGTTGTGAAAATTTGCTGTCAGGGACCTTTCCAAAGGTCTAAAGGGCAAAGATATTAGTTTAAAGACTAAGTTGTTCCTGATCCAAGCCATGGTATTTTGAGTTGCTTTGTATGCAACTGAAAATTAGACAATAAATAAGACTGATAAACAATGCTTTTGAATTGTGGTGGTGAAAAGTAATGAATGTACTATGGACTGTGAAAAGAACACACATTTCTGTCTTGGAAGAAGTGTGACTCGAGCACTTTCTAAGGGCAAGGATAGTGAAACTGTATCTCACTTAGTTAGAGTATGCTGTTAGGAAGATCCAATCTTTGGAAAAGGACATCATTCTGGGAAAGATAGACGGTCAGAGAAAGAGAAAGAATTTCAACAAGATGGGTTGATGTGGTGACTTCAGCAAAGAGTTTGAGCATGTGGGCATTTGTGAAGAAGACACAGAATAGGGCAGATTTGGATCTGTTGTTCACAGGCTTGTTATGAATAATTGGAGCCTTGGTGGTACATGATAATAAAAGCGATGTGTAAACAAAATTATGAAATGTAAAATAGAGAAACTACAGCATCTTTTCTGGCATTGAAAGAATTGATTTGTGTGTGTGTATGTGTGTGAAGATTTTTCAGTGCTTTCCAGCTCTGAGTTGTCAATAAAGTTATTATCAGCCACACCCTACCTTCAAAGGACTGCTATACAGAATCATATTAGATAATATAAAATTCTTGGTAAAGTTTATTAATTTTAATCACATAATCACATGTGATAAATATAGTTGTGACTTGCTTGAATGCAATTGTTTTTAGAATGTATGAACACTAACAGCAGCAATTATCAGTCAAGAAATCAGAAAATGTGGTACCTTGGACAAAAGTTCTCTAAAGGCCCTCTTCAAATGCTGAAAGCTAAGGGTATGAATTTTAAGACTAAGGTGTGTCTGATTTAAGCCATAGTATTTGAAAAAAATGGAACAAAAATAAGAAAGATCAAAGAAGAATTGGTGTCTTTGGGTTGTAGTATTGATGAAGAGTATTAAATGGACTGCCAAAAGAACAAATAAATCAGACTAAGGAAAAAAAATGTAGCCTGGTGCTTCTTTGAGTTAAGGATGGTGAAACTGTGTCTCAAGTGATTTGAGGATGTTATGAGGAAATGCAGATTTTTGGGGAAAAAAGCCATCATGCTAGGTAACTTAGAAGGTGAGAAAAAAAAAGTAAGATCTTTAATGAGGTGGATTGATACAGTGACTGCAACAATGAACTTGACCTTGGGAGAGATTGTGAAGATAGTGCAGAATCTGACAAGGTTTCAGTATGTTTTTTTCACAGGGATTTTTGTGAGTCATATTAAGTGAACAGTCGCGAACAACAACAGTAACAAACCTCATGAAAAAACAGTCATAACAACATAGAAAATATGAAGTCCTTTGGTGGTATAAATGAGAAATATGCAATGTTTCCAACTTAGAAGTTGGTTGTTTAAGTTTACATACAGATATCTTAGAATATAGGGAGCTCTGACGTCCTATGGTGGTAAGGAGATGCACTGCAGTACCAAAGGCACACAGTTCAAACCTGCAGAGCTGACCTGCAGGAAAAGGGTGGGTAATCTCCACTTGTGCAAGTAACTGCCTCTGAAAATCCTCTGAGGGTCAGCTATGGATTGACTCCAACGTGACAGTACACAACAGCAACAGTTCAGTAAAAAAATAATCTGTAATTGAAAAAGCTCTGATGTTGAGCTGTGTTGCACATTGTGCTCCTCAACAAAAGGTTGGCAGTTTGAATCTATCAGCTGCTCCATGAGAGGAAGATGGGCAGTCTCTTGCTGTAAAGATCTGTAGCCTAAGAAATCCGATGGAGGGTAGTTGTGCATCAGAATTGATTTGAGGGCAATGGCCTTGCTTATGAAGCACAGTGGTACACAAGTGATATCGCCTTGAATTAAAATCAACTGTGTGGCAACTGGGTGCATAGAAAGATGGTACATCTGAGCAAGAATTATTACGAAGTTCTTTACCTGCTGTGACTCATCTCAGGGGATTAACACAATGTTCAGCCAATGTTATTATCTTTTATTACCTACTACCTCTTTAGACAGATGTGCTTGTACCAAAAGAACTTTATAGCTTGTTCCTTTATCATCTCTAGATTTTTGTGTTTAAATGTTACCTTGTTTGTGAAGCCTTTCTAAACCATCCATGTTGACTGAAATTCCAGACCCACCCCAGCACTTCCTACCTTTTCCTGGTTTATGTTATTTTTTTCACCCCCATAGTACTTTCACCATCTGATACACTATATCAGTCAAAACACAGAAGTCACATAATTAATTTAAGCGAGAGACTGTAATCTTAACCTAGTGTTAGAGAACTGAGGTTGGGGGGGAGGAAAAAAAAAGGAAAAGAAAAAAAAGGCAGAGATGGAAACTGCAGGCATGATGAACTAGTGTCTGGGGAACAAAATCGGTGCTTGGCTGTGCAGTTAGCTAATCTCTGAAATGTTGGTGGCTTGAGCCTACCTAGTGGTGTCTCAGAAGAAAGACTTGGTCATCTGTTTCCATAAAGATTACAGGCAAGAATATACTATGGTTGTCACCATGAATTGGCATTGACTCAAGAGTTTGGAGCCATTAAAACTTTCATGCTGTGTCAAAATAGCAAAAAGATGGAAATGATGTAAGTGCTCATCAGTGGAAGAATGGATAAACAAATTATGTACTATACATTAAATGAGATGCTATGGAAATAAAAAGAATAATGAGGAGTTCTGAAACATAACATGGGCCAATTTGGAGGGTATCGTTGTTGTTGTTGTTTTTGTTGTTGTGTGCCGTCAAGTCGCTTGCAACTCATAATAACCCTAAATACAACAGCCCTAAAGCCTGCTCTATCCTGTGCCAATCTGACTGTCTCCAACACGCCTATCCCCATTACCCCAGTGATGGAATCAATCCATTTCATCGAAAGTCTTCCTCTCCTGTGCTGTCTCTTCCGCCCTCCCAAGCATGACGTTCCTTTCCAAGGACTGGTCCCTCCTTGCAACATTTTCAAAGTATGTCAGACGAAGCTTCAGAATCCTTCTAAGGAACAGCCTGGCTTAACTCTCTCCAGGACAAAATTGTTTGTTCTCCTAGCAGCCCATGGTATATTCAATACTCTTCTCCAGAAAACACAGCTCAAAGCATCAACTTTCCTTCTATCATACTTAGTGATATTGCTCAGTCTCACAAAGTTGTTGTTGTTAAGTGCCAGCGACTCATAGCGACCCTATGAAGGAGAGTCCTCAACGCTTGTTGTGCCTTTCATCCTCTCTCCAGGTTCATAGGGTTTCCAGAGGCAAGTTATTATGGAAGTGGATGCCACTCCTCCTTCCAAGCTTGTTTTAATCGGGGAGCTCGATCCCACTCTCTGTTCGCATTGGGTAATCAGCCATTAATGCATTTGTCACATCAATGTCACAGTATTCAGCCTCACAGCAACCACAATTTACCGCTGTGTAGCAACTTGTACACCATGCTTATATGACCTAGAGGAATGTCTGAACAAAAAACAATGAAGGACAGGCCCGAGGGCCACAGATTAAAAGTCACCCACCTTTGGATTGGTAGCATCACCTTCTGTCCATCGGGCCAGCTGATCTCTCTCTCTCTATATTCATGGTTGATGTTACTGTTGTTAAGTGTCCTTGAGTTGCAGGCGACTCATAGCGTCGCTATGAAGGAGAGTCCTCAACACTTAGGGGTCTCTCATCCTCTCTCCAGGTTCATAGGATTTCTCACAAAGACAAATATCAAATATCCCACTATTATAAAAAGTCAAGAATTTATATAAGCATAGAAAGCAAAGTCCTTTGATGGTTACCAGAAATGGGAGGAAGAAGGACTGAAAATCACTTTCTGGATAGTTGACGTTTTTGGAGACAAGTGGGCAATCTCAAATGTAACAGAAGTCATCTCAACTTAATGAAGATAAATAAACACACTGAGACAGACACCAGAAAAAGGGCCATTTCAGTAAATGCTGTAATGTAGACTATTTTGTTAAAGTAGTAAAAAGAGTAATAACAAATATGTGTGTGGTTATGTTTGTGGATATATTGCTGTTGTTGTATACTGTTGAGTTGGGTTTTCAGAGGTTGTTTATTCCACAGGAGATTGCACACTCTTTTGTGGAGTAGCTGGTGAATTTGAACCATGTGCCTTTGGGCAGCATAGTTTCTTATCACTAGGCTACCAGAACTCCCTACATGAATATGGATGCATATGTACATATAGGAAGGCATATGAAAGTAAATATCCTTACATTTATAGGTTTATCTGTTGTTTGGTTTACAGTTGAATTTATGACTCATAGTGACTCTGTGAATAGCAGATCATCAACTTGCCCTTTCCTGAATGATCTTCAAGATCTCCAACATGTTTAAGGCACATTGGCCACTGGGCCAATTCATCTGGTTGAGAGTTTTCCTCTCTTTAATGGACTCTTTACCTCCAAGCATATGTAAATAGTTTCAAACAAGTATTCTCTCTCTCTATATATATATATAGAGAGAGAAAGAGAGCGAGCGCAAACCACAAAGGGACATAATCATGGTGTTTTCCTGGACATATCCAAATAATTCACAGAATTGATTTACTGATAAAAGACTTGAGATAATGGTCTTAGAGGACAACTTAATCTACTGACAAAACATAGTTTAAAAAAAGCAATGTATCATAGCATCTGAAATCTTAAAAGTGAATTGCCATCTAAAATATAACTTTTGGTTTTTACTCATATAGAGCAAAATAGAATACCAAAAAGTTCCAAGAAAAAATTAGTCCACAAGGCTAATAACCCACATAGCCTCTTCTAATCTGAAATGAGAAAACTAGATGATTTCCAGTACCAGTACTGACCATGATTAGCAAGAACACAATAATAGAACAGCCTGGGTTGAGTAGGAGAAAAATGTAAAACAAGAGTCAAATTCCTGTAAAATACCACATCTATGGGACAAAATAGAGTAAAATAACCCAAGATTATCATTTTAAGAGATACTTTAAAGTTGGAACCAAAATTATTTCTTCAAATTACCTTTCAGCCAGATAGTAGCTTGACTTAAAAAAAATAAACACTATCACCACAAGTAATGTGCTCCCTTAAACAATTAGTTATAAGAGTCCAAGTGGCTCTCATTTATTACAAAAACGAAGACATAGAGACAAAGACAGGAAGGAAACTAGATTAACAGAAACAGAACAAACAGAAAGGAAAAAGTGAAGAAGCTGAAAAACTGAAAAATATAAGAAATAGCACTGAAAAGTTTGTATAAAAGTTGCTAACCAAGTACATAATTTACTATGTAAATTTTTACCTAAAACAATGAAATATTATTCAAACGAAAAGTACTCTAGAGAAATGAAGAAGAGACTCCAGAGACCTATGAAGAGTCTATGAAGAATAGAATAGTAGATGTGTCTAGATTAGGAAGGAGAGTCTGAGAGGGGTTGTTGTTGTTATGTTGTTGTTATGTGCCTTCGAGTCGCCTGCGACTCATAGCGACCCTACGTACAACAGTCCTAAACTCTGCTCTGTCCTGTGCCAATCGCACCGTCTCTGACACGCCCATCCCAATTATCCCAGTCACTGAATCAATCCACCTCATAGAGGGCCTTCCTTTCCTGCACTGCCCCTCCACCCTCCCAAGCATGATGTCCCTCTCTAAGGACC
>NW_006399855.1:7300906-7311878 GCF_000299155.1 Elephantulus edwardii | reverse complement strand
CTGGATGATACCTTTGACATCCTCCCACAACTCATCTGGTCTTCGCTCATTAGTGTTCAAGGCCTCAAACCTGTTCCTGAGATGATTCTGAAATTCAGGAAGTGGCGCACAGGGGGAAGTCACCTCAGATAACAACGAAGAGGCATCTTTCAAAGGTACACAGGGAAAACTGGCGGTAAGAGGCCCTTGGGGACAAGAGGCCCTTGGGTCAGCAAGAACGTGCTGAGAGGTG
Source organism: Elephantulus edwardii (assembly GCF_000299155.1). Classification (NCBI taxonomy): domain Eukaryota; kingdom Metazoa; phylum Chordata; class Mammalia; order Macroscelidea; family Macroscelididae; genus Elephantulus; species Elephantulus edwardii. The sequence goes on along the minus strand of NW_006399855.1, from coordinate 7,311,646 downwards.
TAGGGTGGGAAAATTGCAACTGCCTGCTGTTTCTTAACACACTGTGGCTGCCGTGGTGAAAAGTCATTGTTGGGATGTTGTTGACAGGAGACCAGAAACACACAAGAAGGAGTAGGCCCTTATTCCTCTCCTTCCATAACCTTTTTTACCTTTTGTGCTGGCAGGTCTAAAAGAGAGTAGTTGCCAAAGAAGAGACAGAAGGTACAGCATCTTAGCCCAAAATTTCAGAAAGTGAGCTATAAAAGAATGGCCATCAAGTGAAAAAACCAATAGCTTAGTAGAGAGTTGCCTTGAACTCTTTTTCTTTATCTTTTTGTTCTCTCATAAACATGTCGTAAGAACAAGAGTATTGTTTGCTTTGTTTATTTCTATACCCCAAAGACCAACAACAGTGTCTGGATTATAACAGGTGTCAAATATATCTTTTCATTGAGAACAAGTATTTTGTAGTATCTTCATTTAAGAACTCTGCTAATGTAGCTCATTGCAAGTTGGACTGCTAAACAAAGCTGGTACTGGTTCAAATCCTCTCCATGGGAGGAAGATGGGCAGTCTACTCTTGTTACAATTTACTGTTGTGGACCTGATGGAGGGTCAACTTGACAGCAGTGAGTTCAAGGTTTGTATCTTTGGTAGGTTTTTTTTTTCTTAGAGAAGTCTGAATTTATTCGATGACAGTGTATTTGATTTTTAAATTATTATTCAAGTACTATCTTCTAAATTTGGAAGATTTCTTGAAGGAAGAAAACAACATTCTGCAGACGAGAAAACAGAGACCTAAAGGAGTGTAATGATTTTGAAAGCAACTAAACATTTTATAGCCACACTTACTTTTATAATAGATTTCCAGACATGGCAGGGTACACATTAGAGATATTTTGGGTTGTTTTTTCCCCCCCATTCTTTTTTTTTTTTTTCATTTTTCAAAATTGGAATTTTAGTGAAAGTTTACAGAAAAGTTTGATTTTCATTCATTCATGGTTGCACATTTTTCTATCTCCCCCCAGTTCACTTTAAAAAAAAATCATTCATTGTTGTATAATTTCCTGCCTTCCTCTCCCCTAGTTCATTTGGCTATGTGCCTCTTATTCTGTATTGTTATCATACTCGTATATACCTTTGAAATAGTTTTTTGCTTCCGCTGTTCCAATGCAGTGTTTGATATGTATCATCTCTTTTCTTAGTTATCCCAATACCCATTTCAGTCTTGTTTTATAACAGTGGTGTTATAAGGTATTTGTCCTTTTGTGACTGAGATATTTCACTCAGCATAATGTCCTCCAAGGTCACCATATGTGATATTTTAAGAGTTCCTTTTTTCAGTGCTGAATAGTATTTTATTGTGTGATTGTATAATAATTTTTCTCTCTGTGCATTTTTTGAGATGCTCCCATCTCTTTGTTATTGTGAATAATGCAGCAATAAACATGATATGAACACATCTGTTTCAGTGGCAGCTCTGGTTTCTTTAGGGTATATACTTAGTAGTGGAATTGCTGGGCCAAATGGTATTTCTATTTCCAACTTTCTGGGAAAATGCCAGACTACCTTCAATAGTGGTTGTACCATTTTACATTCCTTCCAGCCATGAATAAGAGTTCCTATTACTCTAGAAGCTCCCAGCATTTGTTGTTGGCTGCCCTGTTGAACTTTCCTATTGTTACTTGGGTGAGATGGTATCTCATAGTTGTGTTATTAGAGATACTTTGGAGACTTTGAGTTGCCATTCTTATTGGTTTTATAGGAATTTATGTCAGGGTGGAGCTTGGTGTGGTGTTTGACTTCAAAGTCAGTATATGTGAGAAGGCAGCCATGTAAATGTAATTGGTTGAAGAAAGATTCAATATGTGAGAATACTAGAAAAGAATTGTTGATGTCCTAAAAACTTTTAAAATTGTCTTTATAAAATATATCTTATGATATCCATTTGAAAGGGGATATTGTAGCCAGGCAGGATTAAACTGTTTAGTCAGGGTTTTTAGCAGTTTAGTAGGTCAGCAATTGGAAGTAGGTACCAAGCATTTAAATATGAGTACCATCCATATCATAATCATCTTCCTTTAGGCCAATAGCATTGGGGGGGAAAAAGAATTGAAATATACTCTAGTTTGCAATTTTTCTTCTAAAGAAGATTATTTCAGATTGCAAAGTATACTACCCATCTCTTCATTTAAATTTTCCTCCATATTGATCCATTGTCTTTTAATTAGTGAATCCATCTAATATTTTAATTATTAAATATCACCTGAGGAATTTCAGATTCAACTTGTCAGTAAGGAGGATTTTAAGATGCAAAATAACCTAAAATAATTGTAATTAAAACAAGATAACATTTTGCTTCCATTTTACAAAATAGAAATCTGAAGGATTGCAATAAAGAGCTGGTATAGAGGGAGGCTCTGTAGATTTCTGGAGCTCAAATTTCTAACTTCTTTAACCTTCATCTTCTTTAGTAAATGGCCTTTATTTTTAGTGTGACTCTTGAAACACCAGCCAACATGTCTTAGTTGCAGTCTGGAAGGATAAACACATTGTCTGTGTTGTGTACCTTCTAGGTGACTATGATCTATAGCACTCTTACAAACAACAGATCGGATTCTTACCCTATCTTGCATCCTTCTCACAATCTCGGGCTATTGGAATAGCCGTTGCTCAGACCCATCTTGTGAGGGTCTTCCTTTCTTTCTCTGATCCTCTACCTTTCCCAGCATGAGGCCTTTGTTCAAGGATTGCTGCCCCCCCCCACCAATATGCCTAAAGTATGTGAGATGGAATTTTATTGTCCATGCCTCTAGGGAGCATAATGGATGCACTTACTCCAAGACAGACTTATTTTTCTGGCAGACCATGGGATGTTCAGTACTCTTTCATAACATCTCAATTCAAAGGCATCAATTCTTCTTCTGTCATCTTTATTCATTGCCCAACTTTCAGATACATAGGAAGTAATTGGAAATAAAAAACATGGCTTGGATCAGGTACATCTTAGTTGTTTATTTTTTTGTTTGTTTGTTTTCTAGATATTTTTATTATTAATTAATTTATTTGTTTTTCATTTCAATGAAAATCTACAGAGATTTTGGAATTCCATTCATTCATTGTTGCACCCTTCTCCCCGCCGATGGCACCTCCACCCCTTTACCCCCCATTTAAAAATTACATCTTTGTTTTTTAGCACTCTGGGGAATTCTTGACAGATTTACCCAAGACAACATGTCTTTTGATTTCTTGACTACTAATGGGTGTTGATTGTGAATCCAAATAAAATAAAATCATTGACAACTTTGATATTTTTCTCTGTCTATCTTAATGTTACCTATTGGTCCAGTGAGAAGGATTTTTGTTTCCTTGATGCTGAGATGTATTCTGTTTTGAAACCTATAGTCTTTGAACTTCTGCAGTAAGTGCTTCAAATCTTCTTTACTTTCTGCAAGCAAGGAGAAAGATAGGTAGTTATATCTTCTTTAATTATTTCCTTATTGTCACACGATATTTTCTTAAAATTCATTGGTCTGAAGCTTGTGACAAGGAGATGGAATACTGCAAGAGAGGCTAGAAAATAGAATATTTTTGGAGTGGTTAAAATCAACAAAAAGTTGTGACTCTATTAGCAGGCAAAAAAAAAAGCTAGCAATCAGTAATATTTATCATATAGGGCCATCTACTCTCTGGATTACTCTATCAAGTCTTGTATAAATTCTTGGCTCACTTTTGGATGATTGGACCCTTTATAAGTTACTGAAAAAAGCAAAGATTATGCAGGGAAGAGGGCTTATGAATCCGTTTGAGTTGTAAAGACTAACACAACTATGTTGTTGTTGTTGTTATTGTTACGTGTCATCAAAGCAAGTACGACTCATAGTAACCTGATTAACAGATCCAAACCCTGTCCTATCATGTGCTATCTTCACACTTCCCGACACACTAGAGCCCATTGCAGCTGTCACCATGTCAATCTACTTGGTTGAAGGTCTTCCTCTTCTTTGCCTACCCTCCACATTTCTTACCATCATGTCCTTCTAGGAATAGCTCCACATTGCAACATGCCCAAAGTACGTGAGGTGAAGCCTCATCATTCTTGCGACCAAAGAGCACTCTAGCCACACCTTCTCCAAGACATTATTTTTAGCCACCCATGGGATGTTTAGTGCTCTTCTCCAACACCACAGCTCAAAGGTGTCAATTATTCCGTCATCCCTATTCAATGTCCAGCACTCAGATGCATAGCAAGTGATCAGAAATTCCATGGCCTGAATCAGCTGCAACTTATTCTTCAAACTGACATCTTTATTCCTCAGTTATTTGAAGAGGTCCTTAGCTGCTTCTTTTCCTAGTGTAATGCATCTCCTTCTTTCCTGACTGCTGGTATCAAGAGTGTTAATTGTGGATTCAAGTAAGATGAAGTTGTTGACACATTCAATATCTTCTCCACTCATCATGATGTTGCTATTGGCCACTGGTAAGAATCTTTGTCTTTTTGACATTGAGTTGTAATCCATACGTAAGGCTGATTTTCTTGATATTTTGTAACAAATGCTTCAAGTTCTCCTCATTTTCAGTGAGCAAAGTTGTGACATCTATATAATGCAGGTTATTGATGAGTCTCCCACCCACTGATCCTGATGCCACACTCCTCTCCATAGAGTCCAGCTTCTCAAATAATTTGCTCAGCATACAGATTAAATAGATATAGAAAGAATACAAATCTGATGCACTCCCTTTTAAGTTTAATTTTATTTTTTCTTTTCTTTATTTTAAGCCAAGCAATGCTCCCCTGCTTTGTTCACACAACAGCTTCCTGGTCCAAGTATAAGTTTCATATGAGCACAATCAAGTGCTCGGGGACTTCCATTCCTTTTAATGTCAGCCACAAGTTTTTATGATTCACACAGTCAAATGCCTTTACATAATCAATAAAGCACAAACAGACATTCTTCTGGTATTCTTTACTATCAGCCAGCATCCACTCGACATCATCAATGATATCCCTGGTTCCATGGCCTTGTGGAAATCCTGCTTGACCTTCTATCAGTTCTCTTTACTGTTCCAGCTGTTTTTGACAACACATTTATAGACAATAATTATTATGCCTAATATTTATACCTAATTATATCCAGAAATGACTGAAATAGTACATTGACAGAGCATTAACAGAAATACAAGCTGTGTTTAGAGGAGGCCATGGCACTAGAGGCATTATCACCAATGTCAGATGGATTTTGGCAGAAAGTAAAGAGTGCCAGAGGGATGTCTGTGTTTATTAACTCTGCAAAGGCTTTTGACTGTGTGGATCACAACAAATTGTGGTTAACATTGAGGAGAATGGGAATCCCAGAACACTTGATTGTGCTTTTGCAATATTCTTGGACCAAGAAGCAATCCTTAAAACAGAGCAGGGAAACACTGCATGGTTAAAAACCAGGAAGGGAGTGTATCAGGGATGTGTCCTGTCTCCATACCTTTTCAATCTATATGTAGAATGGATTATTCGGGAGTCTGGGCTTTATGATAAGGAATGTAGCATCAGGATTGGAGGAAGAACCATTAACAACCTATGTAATGCAGATGACACGGCCTTGCTTGTTAAAACTGAGGCAGACCTGAAATGCTAGTTGCAGAAGGTCAAGGACTATAGTCTTCAATATGAATTGAAGATCAATATCAAGAAGACAAAAATTCTCACCCCTGAGCCTCTTGACAGCATCATGATAAATGGAGAAGAGACTGAGGTTGTTAAGTTACATCTTGCTTGGCTCTACAATTAACACTTTTGACACTAGAAGTCACAAAATCAAAAGACAAATTGTATTGAGTAAATATGCTGTCAGAGACCTATCCTGAGTACTGAGAAGCAAGGATGTCAGTCTAGAGACGAAGGTGTGCCTGATCCAGGCCATGATCTTTATGATTACCTGCTATGCATCAGAGGGCTGGACAATGACTAAGGATGGCAGTAGAAGAATTGATGCCTTTGAGTTGTGTTGCTGGAAAAGAGTCTTGAACGTACTATGCATCAACAAGAAAAGGAATAGTTCTGTCTTGAAGAGGATGAAACCAAGTTTCTCCTTGGAGGCGAGGATTTTGAAGTTCTGTCTCACATATTTTGGGCATGTGACCAGGAGAGACTGATCCTTAGAGAAAGACATCATGCTTGGAGGGTGGAGGGAGAGCACAGGAGAAGACAACCCCAGATGAGATGGGTTGATACAGTAACTAGGGCAATGGGGATAGGTCAGGACAGTCTTCAGAGCTTTTGTACATTGGGTCACTATGAGTCACGGGTGACTCGATGCACACAACAGCAGCAGCATTATATTATTTCCAAATTAAACATATCAAGATATGATTATTCAAATTCACATGAAGTGTGCAGAAATAGTGGGAGTGGCATAGAGATAGCTGTTTCTGTTCTCTATTAACTTCACAAGGGGAATGATCCCCTTAGCAGTATGCACACTACAAAATTCATTACTGTGTGGTCAGATTGTTTAGCACCTATTTATACTAACTTAAACACCAATCATACCTTCTAGGTCTCTACTGCTCTTTTCCTGAGTGTGAAATATTTTCTAAGAGCCTGCAGATATCATAGAATCAAAACTCATGCTTATGGGTTTTACTAGGGAAATTATCACACTGACAACAGAATACAATTCCTTAGTAAGGACAGCTTCTCAAGGATGCTCACAAGCCCTTTGACCTAGCAGCCTTATGGCTTAGGACAGTGTTTCAAAGTTCTCTTAATTCTGCAAATTACGACATCTTCCCTCTGTTCACCAGAAGCGTGGGTGAACACCTCTAGCTCTGGCTCCATGGGATATCAGCCCCAGGTCAGCTCTGCCTTTTGTTGATGTCTCATTCTTGATTGAAGCTGCTGCTGCTGCTCTGGTGAAGATCCTAGCATGAAGGGCCCAGAAATCTACTCTGTAGGATGGGTGCTACGTTCTCTGATTCTTCCCCCTCCCCCGCCCCCAGTAGCGACAATCCCATCATTTGCTGCTAAACCAGCTCCATATAAACCTGTAGGATGAGAAAAACTGACCAAATCACTCATGAGTCATTTACACACATTCTACTTCATGTTCTCACCCAGCCATTTGGTAAAAGTTGATGACTAGGAAAGCCGTTTTGGACAATAAACCCTTGACACATGTGAAAGAAGAAACAATTCCAGAGATTTGTTCACTTGGCCAATTGCATACAGCCAGTAAAGGTTGAGACGGGGTTGTAGGCTCAATGATTTCAAAGTCTAAGTTAATCTTCAGGGTCCTTCAGCCTTTCTTAACAGAGAGCAGGAAGATAGCAGATTTAGCAATGGGAAAGATCAATTTGATTAGCTATCTCAAATTGGATTATGGAGAACTGAACTATAGAGAACAGACTTGAAAGGTTCCAGAGAGTGAGTAGGGGACAGTGATCTCAGAGAGGAATGAGAGGAGCAGTGTTATTAGGGACAAGGCAACATCTTTTTTCACCGAGTTCTCCAGAGATACCTTGAATTCAGAACTACTTCCGTTCTAGCCCCTGTGAGTAATGAATGAGAACCTAACTTTTGTGTCTCAAAAGTCTGTGTCAAACTTTCCTTTTTTATGTGCATAGATTTAAATGAACTTTATTTCTTTTAACCATAAGAACCACAAATAGAATATACTTATATGTATTTGTTTTAGAGTGTAATGGTTAATGTCTGAGATATGATCCCAAGTGGCCTAGGCTGACTTCCCAGTGCCTCACTTCTAAGCTTTGTTTCCTTGGAAACATTATTTTACTGTACCTCAGTTCATTTACAGAACAAGGCACTGAGCATATAGTGGCTGCATTGGGGTGGTGCCATCCAGGGTAGTAGCTCATCATGTCATTTCCACTCCCCCATAGATCTCCTTCAATACCAGATCATATAAAATCCTCAATAACATCTATTATCCATTTTGGTCTCAGAATAAGATGTGATAAATACAATTATAAATTACATAGAGATAAGGAGGAAATATTTCTTAGATTATATAAGTACTAACAATGAAGTTGTAAATTTTTTTTACACTAAATTAGAACATTATCAGTTGCAACATTATTAGTAACTGAGTGGAACCTTTTTTTATGTTTCTCCTTTTTCCCCTTTAATTACTACTTCATTCTCGAACAAATTATTGCTATAGGTTCACAAATACTATCACTACATTGTAGCAAAAACACCACAAAATTTGACAAAGTCAATGATGTTAAAAAACCAACACTGTTGTTTTCACAACAGTGACTTGTTATGCAGCTTGTAACGCTGAAGCTGTAATGCGTGTAGACAAAACTGAGATTTAACATCTCTTTATTATAAGGTAATAATGGCAGCTCCTGATTTTAAAAAAATGCAGCACTTTATTGTGTTTGTTTATTAATCTATGTATAGGATTCTCATGGCACAGTTAAATGTTCTAGGATTTCCTTTGTTCTCAATATTAGCTGTATTCTATTCTTATATGCCTCAAATGCCTGTGTGCAAATAGCAAATGAACATCTTTCTGATATTCTCCGCTTTCAGCCAAGGACTATATTGTATCAGCAATGTTCTTCTTTGTTTCACAGCCTCTTCTCAATCAAGCTTGAACTTCTGGCTGCTGCCTGTCAATGTACTGTTCCAGTTGTTTTTGGATAATCTACAGAAATATTTTACTTGAGTGTGATATTCATGATATTGTTCAAAAAATTCTACATTATTTCTTGATCACTTGTTTTGAAATGGGGACAAATATATATCTCTTCTAGCCAACTGGTTAGCTAGCTGCTTCTGAACAAGAGAATACCGCATGGTTTATAATCAGGAAAGAAGTACATTAGGATTGTCTCCTTCTTCACACCTATTTAATATCTACGCTGAACAAATAAATTAAGAAGTGGCACTCTGTGAAGAAGAATGTGAAAGAAGACTTGGGAAAAACATGCATTACGCAGGTGACACAACTTTGCAGAAAGTTAAGAAGATTTGAAGCACTTACTACAAAAGATAAAAGACTATAGCTTTCCAATATGGGTTACATGTCAACCTTATGAAAACAAAAGTCTTCACTACTGAGCCAACAGGCAATATTATGATAGATAAAGAAAATAATGAAGTTGTCAGCTCCTTTATTTAAGTTGGACCCGCAATCAACACCCATGGTAGCAGCAATCAAGAAATCAAAAGATGTGTTACATTAGGAAAATCTACTCTCAAGGACCTCTCCAAAGTGCTGAAAAAGCAGCTATGTCAGTTAACCACAATGAGATACCATCTAACTGCAGCAGTAGTGGCAAAAGTTTAACAGAACAGCAAGAAATAAATGTGAAAGAGGATGTGGAGAGATAGAAACTCTTGTACATCGTTGGTGGGATTGTAAAATGCTACAACAACCACTCTGGAAGGCAGTTTGTTGCTTCCTCAAAAAGCTGAACATAGAAATTCCATATGACTCAAATATTTCAGTGCTTGGAATATATGCCAAGAAAATGAGAACTAAGGCACAAACAGAGACTCTACACCAATGTTCACAGCAGCATTATTCACAATTGCAAGACCATAGAAGCAGCGCAAATGTCCAACTACAATAGAATGGATTGAGAAATTATGGTACATTCACACAATGGATTACTACGCAGCATACAGGAGCAATGATTTTGTAAATTATTACCTAACTTGAGAGGGACTGGAGAGCACTATGCTGAGTAAATGAACTCAGTCCCATAAGGACAAATACTGTACAAAACCATGATTGTAGAATGATTATGACGATCCAAGGTGGGGAGGGTGGGAGTAGAGGGGCAAGGATGGGCAGGGGGCAGGAGGTAGTTAATTTTAGGTTTGCACAATTTGATGGGTGGGGAGCTGAAGGCAATGGGAAAGATCCGGTGTGAAAAACAATGTATTAGAACTTTGTAAATAAACCAGTATAAAATAAAAACTAAAAATAAATAAATAAATAAATAAAGTTTGCCTGTTTTCAGTGTTTACCTATGCATCTGAAAGTTGAACACTGAATAAGGATGAGAGAAGAATTGATGCCTTCTAATTGGGTATTGGCAAAGAATACTGAATTTCCCATAGACTGCTAAAAGAACAAACCAATCTGTCTCGGAGGAAGTGTAGCCAAGTGGCTCCTTTGAAGCAGGCTTAATGAAACTTCTTTTATACTTGAGCATGTTTCAGAACGAGCCCATCTCATTGAGGATCTTCCTCTCTTGAGCTGTCCCTCCTGGGGTTATGCGGGTAGGTGTGTTAGAGACAATATCAGAACAAGAAAGAGCGGGGTTTAGGTCTGTCGTACACAGGGTCGCTATGAGTTGCAGGTGACTCAACAGCACATAACAACAACAACAATAACAACATGGTTCGTACTGGGAAAGGTAGAAGCTCAGCGAATGAAAGGAAGGCCATTCAGGAGCCAGAATGCCACAGTGACTACCACTACTCATTGAGCGTGAGGAAGGTTTTGAGGATGGTGCAGGACAGCACAAGGTTCAGATCTGTTGTTCATAGGGTCTCTTTTGAGTAGTAGTCAATTCAAAGGCACCTAGCAACAATGAGAGCTCTGACTGGAACATATTAGAAGGTTCAAAAGATGAATTAGTCTAGAATTTTAGTCTTATAGGTATGTAACTTTATGTTGATTACACTCACACAAAATGATGCCATGCTGACTACAGGGATTTATTTTTTAAATAATTTTAATGAACATTTACAGAGAATTTGGATTTCCATTCATTCATTGCTGC
>NW_006399855.1:7290154-7300026 GCF_000299155.1 Elephantulus edwardii | reverse complement strand
CCGCGATAAACATGGGTATACATATATCTACTTGGATGTCATTTATGGTCTCTTTAGGGTATATTACAGGGATAATTTTTATAAAAAAATATTAAGCTTCTGCTGAAACACTGCACCAAAAATTTTATAGACAATAATTTTGGTGTTGCCTTTACAGATAATGTCATCTATAATCCATGCACTCCTTTAGTGATGTCATTACAAGAAAATGAATATGGTATTTGCTTCTGATCTTTACAGACTATCAAGCTGACTGCCAGCAGGTCAGAAACTACTCAGAGTTGACCTGTCAGAGGATTTTCAGAAGCTGTAAATCACATGGAAATAGATTTCTCATCTTTCTCTGTCATAGAAGCTGGTGGATGGGAATCACTTCCTTTCAGGTTGGCCATACAGCTCCCTAACTGGCGAGGCTACCGGAGTTTCCTTTACAGAATATAAGGAAAGAGTAATAGTATTTGTCACTCCTTGTTAATGGCTTCTTATGTTCCAGAATGCTGTACTGATATAAATGAACATATCATGGACTGCCAGAACAAATTAGTCTTATAAGAAGAACAGCTAGAACAAACATTAGCAGTGACAATGGTGAAGTTCACTTACACACCCTTCCAGGAAGACCAGTTGCTAGAAAAGGACTTTGTATGGGTAAAGGCCCAGTGAAAGTGAGGGAAATTGTTAATAAGATAGATTGACATAATAGCCCCAACAGTGGACTGAAACACGCCACTAGTCATAAAGATAGAGCAGGAATCAGGCATCACTTCATTCTGTTACACATACTGTCACCGTGAGTCAGAGCTAACTTGACAGCAACTATCAAAACAAAGCATGTGCCAGAGATTGCTGGGCATTTTATACAGATTAGTTCATGATTGCTCCCAGCAGCTCTGGGAAATAGGTAATGCTATTTTCATTCTTCAAAGAAGGGATAGAGGGCCAGAGACATTAACTTTTGTGTAATCATCCAGGATTAGCGTTCAGGTCTGATTCTAAAAAATGGTGGCACAGTGGATAAGCTCTAGGTTGCTGGCTGAAAGGTCAATGGTTCCAATTCATCAGCCACTCCACGGGAGAAAGACATGGCAGTCTGCCTCCATAAAGATTACAGCCTTGGAAACCCTCTGGGGCAGTTCCACTCTACACTTCAAGGTGTCTGTGGGTTGGAATCTCCTTGATGGCAAAAGATTTCTGACTCTAAACCCTGCTGTCCTTCCCTGCACCACAATTGCTGTGCACTTGCTGTGCATGAGAGAGTTTTGGGAAAATTGTCCAGGGCTACTCTCTTTAGTCTCAAATGAGATATGCCATATATTTCTCAAATACCTTGCATTTGTATGGTCTCCTTTTGTGCATTATAAAATTACTTTAACATGAATGATTTCATTTTCTGTTGTATACGCTGGAGTTAAATTGGTATAAAAAGCATGCATGTCTTTGGAGTAGATAAGAAAAACTCACTCAGGGCTTAGTTAATATCTAGAAGCCTTATTTCCTCTCTCCTAGCTCTGACCTGCAAATGGCTCATTCTGTCAGTGTGCTAAAGCAGGTAATGCAGCTGATGAGCTGTGAATGAAGCCTGTGCCTGGGGATGGGTTGTGGGAAGGGAGGAAAAGTGAATGATAGAAAAAGAGGCAATCAATGTTTAAACAATAGTCTTCTATCAGCAAAAGAAATCCCTTATGTGCCTTGGACTTCTGCTTTGTGAGGTAGGAGCCAGAGAGTCCCCAACTGTAAGCTGTCTCATCTCTTTCAAATCTACCTTGGCAAATTAGGTGCTCGATGGCTTTCTATTGCACTCCGGCAGCTTGCAGCTGCAGTGACTGACAGGCTGGGGGAATCTGGACCTCTGTGGAATATAATGGCTTTAGAGAGGTGAAGAGAAAATGTTCTGATTAGATGTTATTGAAGGCTTTATTTGTGTACTATACATGACATTAAATTATGAGGATACCAATCTGACCTGCTCTATTAAAAGGGTTTAAGAAAAGGTCTGAAAGTGATAATATATGTTTTCATACAATTGAGCCTAAAGTGAGGCTGGTTTTCATCCATACTGGTTTGGGAACAGGAGAGGTTAAGTTTTGAGTTAGGTGGAAAGGTACTGGTCTCATTCCCAAAAATCCTAATAGGATTTCTAAAGTCTTAACCACAGACATTATTTTCCATATTGTGGTGGTGTTGGCAGCCATGGTATCAGCCCTGACATATCTCATAAAACTCACGGAGACCACTGGTAAACAGGTTTAGATTACTATAAGGTTTTCAATGACTGAACTTTGGAGGTAGATTTCCAGGTTTTCTTCCTAGTCTGTCATAGAATTTACATTATTGCTATCATTATTTTATGTTCTCTTTAACAAACTAACACCATCATTTTGCTGTCAGATATATTTGGAGAAAATAGAGACATATAGTTCTTTTCTCTTTATAATAGGAAATGACTCACATAAAAATATTTGCACATTATCAGAAATATTCAAAACCGATAGCAATTTGGTCATATTTTAAAACTAGAAAGAGAATCTTATTTAACATTTTCTCATGAGAAGTGAAAGGTTATTATAGGACACAATGCTACCAATGTTTTTATTTCAGTTCAGGTATATTTTGTTTCATCATCTAGGCAGTAACCATGGTTGACTGCATAATATTTTTGTGCTTAGCTATTCAACTATTTCTTCACACAGCTTGCTAAATAGAATCTACATTATTATCCAGCTGAAGTAATTATCCTTTAGCAAGGGTAGTAGAAAATTTTAAGATAGGATACTTTGAAAATATTTTGAATTATTTTCATTTTATACATTTATTATTTAAAATATTTTAGTCAAGTGGAGGGACAGAGCAGGAGAGAAAGACCCCAGATGAGATGGAGTGATACAGTATCTGGGGCAATGGGGGGTTGATATGGCAGACTTAGTGACACAGGGCAGGGTTCAGAGCTGCTGTATATAGGGTTGCTATGGATCGCAGGCTACTCGATGGCACATAACAACAAACATGTTATAGCACATCAGGTAATAAATTATTACATTATAATCGCTTGCCTCTAGAAACTCTTTGAACATGGAGAAATGACCAAAGTCATATAAGTGTTCAGGTCTTTTGTTCATAGGGTCACTGAGTCTTCCACAACTCAAAGGCACTTAACAACAATAACAATGACAACATAGAGAGAGCTCTATTGACCTAGTGGACAGAAAATTATGCTACCAAGCCCAAGGTGGGTGATTTTAATCTGTGGCCCGCAGGCCTGGTTTAAATGGTTCTTGTTTTCAAATATTCTTCTAAGTTGTATAGCACTGGTCTGTGCATTGCTGTACAGAGGTAACTCATGGTTGTCGTGAAGCTGAACACTGTAACACTGATATGCCAAATGTGATAATGGTTACCCATGGTGGAGAGTGTTTGGTGGAGCTTCCTGTTTAAATCAAGCTTGGAAGCAGAAGTGGCATCCACTTCCAAAATGGCTTGCCTCGGGAAACTCTATGAACATGGAGAAACAACCAAGTGTTCAGGTCTTTTGTTCATAGGGTTGCTATAAGTCATCTATGATTTAATGGCACTTAACAGCAACAATACACACACACACACACACACACACACACACACACACACACACACACATATGTAGTTGTTATGGACCATCAAACTGAAACTGACCCATAGTTGACCCTCCAGTGGATTTTCTGAGAAATCATACAGGAGGAGATTGCTTATCTTTCTCTTGTAGAGTGGCTGTCGAACCATGTGATTCTTAGTTGACAATGCAACTCGTTAGCACTAAGCCACCAGAGCTCTACATATATATGAAATAGAATACTAAGAACTACATAAGTTAGTTATTAGTTCCAATATATAAGGGCGAAATCAAGGTTAATGAGATAAGTAGTTGATCCAAAACCACATAGCTAGAAACAGTAGAGACAAACCTAGGTGGTAACCAGTGTCTAGGCTCTTTCACTATTATATGGGGACATCAGAATTGGAAAGGCAGAGTTATTTTGGCAGAAAGCCAGGTAGAAATGGCTAGAAACCATTAGAATTCATGGTGACTTCTATACCATATAGAAATCACTAAGTAGACTATTATGTACTCATTTTGAAAACACGCAGAGAATAAAGAATCTTATTCACAGATATACTCCAATTTCCTATTGTGTTACTTCTTTTCCTTTCAAATATTTTAATTTCTAGTTAAAATTGGTATGGCTAAGACTTAGCATTTCCATAAAAATTTCAGATTTTCACGGGCAAATCATCTCCGTGTTTCGCATGACTCCCAGTTTCTCAATGAAAGTTGCATAGTATCTCTTTTGTTACCACCAAGTGGCATGTTTACAGGGACAGATAAACCATGAAATTATAGGATAGAGCTATAATTACCTCTGCTTTCTAAACCACAGGGTAAGATACTTACGATACTTCCTTTTGAATGTGATAGAGTTGATTGTTATTACTGTGTTATCATATAGCATTAACTAATAAACACAGCTCAGCTACCTAGTAATTCAAGAGTCATTGCATAACTTAGAACTGGCAAGCTAGAGTGTGATCAGCATTTATGAAATGTCAAACTGTCACCATCACTATTGTAACCCATCAAATTGGTGTTGCTTGTGCCCTACTAGCGATTGTTAGAGCTCTCATAAAAGCCGCAGGGTTAGTTTAGTGGCCTGAGCCTTAGGTTTTGAAATACCTGCTTCTACACCTCAGCTCAAATATCCATAGTGTGGTTGATCCAAATATAATGTCACTCTCTGTGGAGCTTCAGCTCTGTATTTGAGCGCTAAACAATGAATAAGGATGAAAGAAGAAGAGTAAGTGAGTTGCACTGTTGGAGAAAAATACTGAATATCCCATAGAATCCCAAAAGAACAAATAGATATGTCTTCAAAAAGTGCAGCCAGATTTCTCCTTAGAGGCAAGGATGATGAAGTTTCATCTCACATACTTTGGGTGTGTTGTTAGGGGAGGGTATTCCTTGAAAAGGAATACCATGCTTGGAAAAGTGGAAGGTCATGAAATGATAGGAAGACATTCAATGAGATGGATTGACACACTGACTGCAGCAATGAGTTCAAGTGTGTCAGAGATAATGAGGAGGGCAGGATAGGTCCGCGTTCAGATCTGTTTGTTCATAGGTTCACTGTGATTTGTACTCAACTCAAATGGCACATAACAATAACAACTGTTGTGATGTTAATGTGTACTTTCTAAGGGACCTTAAAACTGGGTTTCTGCATGTACATGAATGGACTTGGGGCATTTTGGGGAGGAGCAGGAGTATATTTATGTTCAATCGACAGGTAAGCCTGTCAGACTGGTAATGTTACGTAGTGAAGAAATAGAAGAACTGGTTTGGAAAAAGTTAGAACTCTTGCTCATCCTACTCACTTCTTGACCTATCACCTAGTTTCAGGGTATATGTGGAGACAAAGTTTGGAACATTTTTTCCCTCCTTGGAGTTATGGAATAACAAATACTATCTTTCCAATTATACACTGTACCTGGTTCTATAAATTTATGTTCTTTGGTATCAGTCTATCTGTGTATCTTTATATCTATGTATATGTCTACTTATGAACTTGTATATCTTCTTTTATATCTTTATGGGACTTGCTGGTATGAATAGACCCAGATTACTAACTCCAGTCTGAAGTTCATGGATAACAAGAAGAAACTAGGAAAAGACCTAAACAGTTTAGAGCCTGAGGCTCACTGGCTTTCCAGAAATCTTGTACTTATTTTTTTTCTTCTCCTTAACATGTTGTTTCTGTGCTGTCTCTTAAGGCTATCTTATGCTGTGGCTCCTTTGCCAAATCAGTTCTTTATTAACTATCAACTGGATTGTTAAAAATGAGCCCTGGTGGGACAGTAGACTAAGGATTGGGCTGTTATCAGCTAGGTCAACAGTTTGAGTGCACCAACTATTCTGATTCCATGGAAGAATATAGAAGCAGTATGATTCTCTAAAGGTTTATAACTTTAAAAATTGTGGAGGGACAATTTTATTCTGTCCTGTAGGATGACTATGGTTGGAATCAGCTTGATGCCTGTAGGTTTGATTTTTTTTTTAATTGATGAGTATATTAGTAATTTTTGTTTTTTGAAGCAGTCAGGTAACTTAGCTAGAGTATCATCCTCTGGATGTCACTTTAACGATGTGTTCAAGTGAAGCAGCACCCTTACTACTGAGCCACACCCATTTTGTGTACTTTACTCAAGATAACATGAAATTTGAAGCTTTCTAATAGAATAGGCTCTATTCCAGATTGTGTAAGTTACCTCTAAATTCTATTGAGTGGTTCCTTTTTTCTGGTTAGGGGTCATTTTCTTACATGCACTAGTATTAAATGAAATAGTAATAAGGGATTCTGCAGATCTCTGATGTTCTTTTACTGTGAAGCTAGAGAGCATCCTCTTAGACACTCTTTCTTCAATATATTCACTACCTTGGTCTCAGTAGGACTTCAACTCCATCTCCACATCTCACTGAATACATCAATCTCTTTCTGTATTAATCCTCCCCACCCTCCACCCCTACAATATAGCCTGGACACTCTCTCACAGTAGATAAATAGGGGCTATTATAAAGCTCCTTAGTGTAGAAATCTGATTCCTATGTGGCCCATCATATAAGGCCCATGTGTGTAGTTCCCATTTGTGTTTTTTGAAAAATGCATTTCCAATGGATAAGTCATTGATTGTGAAAAATTGAATCATTTGAACCTCATTTCTGTCACCAAGTCTGTAGTTTTCAACTAGCAGTCATCCTTGTTTCCAACTTTTGTGCTCCAGTTATCAATTTTTATTAATGTATCTTAATTACGTGATTGATCGATTTCAGACCGGAAAAGTTAGTAGAAATCATCAATTTCTTTATTGTTAACTTTAATTGTTGGTATGCATATTTAAATGATGATTGTATTAACAAGTCTTCCTTGGATAAGTATTTATAGCATCCCATAGTTCAAAGCATCCTCACCTGATGCAGTAATCAGATTGACTACATTTATGAAAATAATCATTGGAGATGTTTCACAGCAGCAATTAAAACCAGGTCAGGTGCTGACTATGGAAGAGATCATCAATTACTCATGTACAAGTTCAAGCTGAAGATGGAGAAAATTAAAACAAGGTCATGAGAACCAAAATATGACTGAGTCTATCTCACTTGAATTTAATAACCATATCAAGAATAGGTCTGAGACACTGAATACCAATGTTCAAAGACCACATGAGTTGTGGAATGACATCAAGGATATCACCCATGAATGAAGCATAAGGTTATTTCAAAGGGCAAAGAGAAGACCAAAATTAATGTCAAAGGAGGCTCTGAATATTACTTTAGCATGTTGAAAAATCAAAACAAAGGGAAGAAATGCCAAAATAAATAGGCAAACAGAAAATTTCAAAGGGAAAGTTGAGAGGACAAAACAAAATGTGTGATGAACTGAAGTGAGCAAATAAAAAGGGAACAATTGACTTGGCATTTCTTAAATTGAAAGAATTGAAGACAAGATTCAATCCTTAAATTGCAATATCAAAGGATGCTATGGGCAAAATCTTGAATGATCTAGAAAGCGTTAAAGGAAAATGGAAGGAATACATAGAGTTACCGTATAAAAAATAATTGGCTGACACAGGATTATTTCAGGAGATGGCATATAACCAAGAACCAAATATTATGAAAGAAAATGTTCAAACTGGGCTAAAGGCATTGATTAAAAAGACGGTCCCAAGGATTGATGGAATACCAATTGACATGTTCCACCAAACAGTTGCAGCCCCGGTTGAGCTTACTAGGCTGTCAAGAAATCTGGAAGAGATTATCTCTGGCCAACTGACTAGAAGAGATCCATATTTGTTTTTATTCTCAAAAAAAGTGATCCAACAGAATGTGAAAATTATCTAACAATATCATTAATATCACATGCAAGCAAGATATTTCAGAAGATTGTTTAAAAATGTCTAAAAGAGCAGATAGATGAAAAACTACCATAAATGCAAATTGGATTTAGAAGAGGCCGTTCCACCAGGGATATCATTGCTGAAGTCAGGTGAGTCTTGGTGGAAAACAATACGAGAAGGATATCTATCTGTGTTTTATTGATTATGCAAAATATTTGACTACGTGATTTACAACAAAGTATGGCTAACACTGAGGATACCAGAACACTTAATTGTGCTCTTGAAAAACCTAGGCCAAGAGGCATTTATCTGAACAAAACAAGGGAACACAACATGGTTTAAAATCAAGCAAGGTGTGTATCAAGGCTGTATTCTTTTTCCATATGTATTCAGTCTGTACACTGTACATATCATGAGAATCTAAACTTTATGAAGAAGAATGTGGCATCAGGAAG
Source organism: Elephantulus edwardii (assembly GCF_000299155.1). Classification (NCBI taxonomy): domain Eukaryota; kingdom Metazoa; phylum Chordata; class Mammalia; order Macroscelidea; family Macroscelididae; genus Elephantulus; species Elephantulus edwardii. The sequence continues at coordinate 7,291,654 of NW_006399855.1, read as the reverse complement.
ACTCATCAACAACTTGCATTATATAGATGCCACAACATTGCTTGCTGAAGTGAGAAGGACTTGAAAAACTTCCTACAGAAGATCAAAGAGAATAGACTTAATGTATAGATTACATCTCAACATCAAGAAAAATAAAAATCTTCACCACTGAGCCAATAGGCAACTTAATATTAGATGGAGAAAAAATTGAAGCTGTGACTGATTTAATTTTACTTGGATCTACAATCAAAACCCTTATTGCCAGTGGCTGAGAAATCAAAAGATGTATCAAATTGGAAAAAAATCTGCTGTCAAGGACCTCTCCAAAGTGCTGGAAAGCAATGATGTCAGTTTAAAGACTAAGATACAAGTCATGATCTTTTCAATTACTTGCTATGATTCTGAAAGTTGCACAATGACTAAGGATGACAAGAGTAGAATAGATGCCTTTGAGTTGTTTTGTTTGAGAAGAGTATTTAATATTTCATGCTTTTGTTTTTGTTTAATATTGCATACCATCGAGTCAAAACTTACCCATAGATGAACCTCCAGTGGGTTTCCAGAGGCAGTAAATCACATGGGAGGAGATTGCCTATCCTTCTTCCTCAGAGCAATGCTGATTTGAACTGTGTGCCTTTGGGATTGCATTCCAGCTTCAATAGTCCATGGACGGCCATAAAAATAAACAAGTCTATCTTGGAGAAAGTGATATCAGGGTTCTGCTTAGAAATAAGGATTTTGAAGCTTTATTTAATATACTTTGGACATGAATTTTTAGGAGGGGCCAGGAGTTGGATAAAGAAATCATGTGTAGAAAGGTGTCAGGTTACAGAAGGAGAAGACGGCCCATAAGAAGATAGACTGACACAGTAATTGCTGCAAAGGGCTAAAAATATCAGAGATGATGAGGATGGTACAAGATAGGGCCTGGTTTAGATACGTTGTTCATAGGGTCCCTATGATCCACAGTCAAGTTGTCCACATATAAGAACAATATAAGTGATTGTACCATTTTTCAATACCACCAGCAGTGTATGAGGTTCCTATCCCTCTGCATCCTATCCAAGATTTATTACTCTCTGTCCTGCTAAAGTTTGCCACTGCCACTAGAACGAGATGGTATCTCATGGTGGTTTTAATTTATATCTCTCTTTTTTCCAGAGATAATGAGTATTTATTCATGTGTCATTGGTCATCTGAATATATTCCTCTGTGAAAAGTCTTTCCATGTCTTTTGCCTATTTTGTAATTGGGTTATTAGTCCTTTTCTTGTGGAGGCCCTGTAGGATTTTGGTAGGCTCTTGTTATGAGGCCCTTTTCTGAGACTGTATTGAAAAATGTTCTTTCCCCAATCTGTAGTTTTTTACTTTTTTTCACTTAGTTTTTGTAAAAGTTTTTGATGTATGTTGTTGTTGTTGTTATGTGCCGTCAAGTCGCCTGCGACTCATAGCGACCCTATGTACAACAGCCCTAAACTCCACTCTTTACTGTGCCAATCGCACTGTCTCTGACACTCCCATC
>NW_006399855.1:7267509-7286380 GCF_000299155.1 Elephantulus edwardii | reverse complement strand
CTTGAACTTCTTCCTTTATCACCATAGGCTCTTGCTTAAATGTTATTTCATTAAATTATTCTGTATCTGCCAATTCCTTTCGATACAGTGACTCATTATATTCCTTCCATCTTCTTTTGATACCTCCTGGATCATTTAACATTCTGCCTAAAGCATCCTTCATAATAGCAACTCGATGTTTGAATTTGTTCTTCAGTTTCTTGAGCTTAAGAAATGCTGAACGAGTTCAGCCCTTTTGATTTTCTGACTCCAGCTCCTCACACATTTCATTGTAGTATTTTGCCTTGTCATTCCGAGCTGCCTTTTGGAATCTTCTGTTCAGCTCTTTAGTGTCTTGAATTCTTCCTTGTGCTTTGGCTTCTCTGTGTTCCAGTGCAATCTTTAGAGTTTCTTCTGACATCCATTTTGGTCTTTTCTTCCTCTTCTTAGTAATGACTATTTGCACTCTTCCTGGATGATACATCTTTAAAATTATTTTTTATTTGTTTCTGTTTCTGAAATAATAGCTTGAACTTTAAAGAGCAAAATGGTTCTCACTTGTTTAAATAATAAGCCCCAAGATAATTGAACATTTTCTCTTCATCATTCTCCATGTTACTGTTCTTTTCTATAATAGAGTTTTAACATAGTCCTGTAAATGTTCTTGGTAACAAGTGTATTGCTGGTTTTCCCTCTACTGTAGCAAATTGTTTCATAAATGTTTCATTTGAGATATTTTGGATTTTAATTGTTGGTTACTTTTGCTTTGATTTTTTTCATAGTATGTTCTAAGTGTATCTTGACAAATATTTATAAAAATTATGTGCTGTGCGTAGTAATCATATTTCTAATATATCTCACTAATAGGTAACACTAATATCTTACTATTAGATAATAGTGTAATAGTTACTGCCATTCTCATTATTAGTGGATTCACATTTGACTTCCCCCCCCGTCCTTTATTACCCCATCTAACTAATTAATGGCAAGTAGTATTAATTGTATTTCCATAGTTTTTTTCTTCACTGTTCTTCCCTCTGTATTTCTGCACACTTGTTTTAACTCTAAAAAATATATTGTTTGAATTATTATAATCCTTTCTTCCCAATTCATGTGCATACCCAATAAGTCATAAAATGCATTGACTGCGTTCTTTGTGTTAGGAAGTGTTGAGAGGTGGTCTGGGTTGTTGCAGTCTTACTAAAGCACAAATTTAATGTCTCTCCTTTTGTTACAAAATCCGTAATGAATTCTCCCCTTTAAAAGAATAAAATATTCACAGGCCTTTGTATTAGGGCCACACGATTTTATACAGACCATGTTCTTTGTTACATAAAACCACTCTTTGTTCTCTTTATATATCAAACACTTTCTTTACTTTGCAAAACTTTGCTATAATGTGTGCTTTTTCTTTCCTTCCCGTAAATTTATTCAAAAGCCCTTTACACAGAATCTAAGTTGATCACTTCCAGGTTTGGGAGTATTTTCTCATGGTTTCTTCCAATTTTTATCCTAAATTTTGTCTGTTTAGGTACATGTCTTATCTCCATTATTGACTATAAGATAGTTTGAAGGCAATGTTGAAATTGGACTATTTTTCCAGTGTGCTTTGCATGAAATGATAGATGTTCAATAAAAGCTTGGAGAATGAATGAGGAAAAGGATAAGTTAAATCAGCTTTATAAATATGTTTCTAATGGAATAAATTTTTTCTAAATGTTTTTATTTGGTTCCTGTGGGAGTAAATATGATGCATAGTTCACTTGCCAGTCCAAGGAGAACAAAGTCTTGATTTTTCTTGGCAAGATGTTGATTTCTATATTAATAACTCAACAATTAATGTCAATTGCTAAAACACTAAATTGATTGTTACAATGTTACTGTGATTCACCTTAGTATTCTTTGTCCTCTTAACATTTGAGAACCATTATTACAGAAGGTGAGCTAAGGCTGAGATCACTGTGTAGAGAACAGAGAACAGATACTTACTTGGTCTATTGATGTATAGGGAAAATATTTTCCTTTTTAAGATCAGTTATTAAAGAGTACTTTTAATGGAAGTAAAAAATACTGAAAATATTTTAGACAATTTCAGATGTCATTTGTTAACTGATTTCCCTGCTCTGCTGTTTTCTAGCTATAAGACTTTTTTTTGTACAGATATTTTAATTTTTTTTTAAATTTTAATTGAGATTTTAACAAAAGTTTACAGAGAACTTGGATTTTTATTCATTCATGGTTGCACATTTTCCTCCTTACCCCCAGTCCACTTTGCTATGCAGCTCTTATTCTGGACTATTGCCATGGAAATAATACCTAATCATATATTTCTGTTAAGCAGTTCTTTCCTTCATCAGTTTCAATGTATTGTACATTATTTATCCCCTTTTCTTAGTTTTCACCTAACCCTCATGTCAGTCCTGTTTTATAACAGTGGCATTATGCATTATTTGTTCTTTTGTGACTGACAGATTTCACTCAGCAAATTCTAGAAGCCCTAATCTACGGTATGAACAGTCTTCTAAGCATCCTGAAAAACCTACAACCAGGAGAGATTAAAACAGATGAATGGGCCCTTCTAAGAATCAAATCTGTATGCATATAAAAAAAACTCCTCCAACAGGGTAAAAAGGAAAGCTACAGGATGGGAAAAAATATTTGGCTAACAACATAGCTGATAGGGGACTTATATCTAAAATGTATAGAATTCTTCACTACTTCAACAAGATAAATATAAACAACCCAATTGCAAATGAGCACAGGATATGAACAGATACTTCACCAAAGAAGACATTTAGATGGCAAACAAAGACATGAAAAAATGTTCAAAATCTCTAGCTCCAAGAGAGATGCAAATTCAAATAACTATGATATATAAGCTCACCCCAGTAACAATAGCAAAATTCAAAAGAGAAGCTTTAAAATTTTTGAGCAAACTAGTCTATGGACTGAGTATTCCCATCTATAAAATGGAGAATAATAAGTATTCACAGTTTGTTAGTTTGTTTTATGAAAATGAGATTAGTTATTTTGAGTAAAGTTATTAGCAGAGTAGTTTTTGTTAGATTAGTAAATGATGTATAACTATTCTTGTTGTGGTGGTGGTGTTGTTGCTGTACAGAGGTAACTCATGGTTTTTGTGAAGCTGAACACTGACACTAATGTGTCAAATGCAAGAATGGTTACCTGTGGTGGACAGTATTTGGTGGAGATCCCCAGTTCAAACAAGCTTGGAAGCAGAAGTGGCATCCACTTCCGAAACAGCTTGCCTCCAGAAACCCTATGAACCTGGAGAAAGGATGAAAATTATACAAGCATTCAGGTATTTTGTTCATAGGGTTGCTATGAGTCACCTATGACTTGATGGCACTTAACACCACCACCAACATCATAGAGAGAACTCAGTTGGCCTAGTGGACAGAAAGTGATGCTTCCAGGCCAAAGGCGGGAGACTTTAATCTGAGGCCTTCAGGCCTGTTTTAAATTGTTTTTGGTTAAAAAAAATAAAATTGTTTTTGGTCAAACATTCTTCTAAGGTCATATAGCCCTGGTCTGTCCACTTGCTGTACAGTGGTAACTCGTGGTTGATGTGAAGCTGAATACTGTGACAATCATATGTCAAATGTCACTCTAAACTAGAGGCTTAAATAAAAAACAACCAATATAGAATGTTGTTGTTGTTGTTATGTGCTGTTGAGTTGCCTGCGACCTATAGTGACTCTATGTACAGCAGCTCTGAGCCAGTCTCATCATTCTGACACATCAACTCCCATTGTCCCAGATACCATAGCAATCCATCTCATCCGTGGTCTTCCTCTCCTATACTGTCCCTCCACCCTCCTGAGCATGATGTCCTTCTCCAAGGACTGATCTCTCCTGGCCACGTGCCCAAAGAATGTGAGACAGCTTCAAAATCCTAGCCTCCAGGGAGAGACTTGGGTTCACCCTCTCCAAGGCAGGCACATTTGTTTTCTTGGAGCTCATGGTATGTTCAAGACTCTTCTCCTGCACCACAGCTCGAAAGCATCAATTCTTCTTCTGTTATCCTTAGTCATTGTTCCAGCCCTCTGAAGCATAACAAGTAATTGTGAAGACCGTGGCCCGGATTAGGCACACCTTTGTCTCTAGAGTGACTTCGTTGCTTTTCAGCACTCTTATTATATTGACTTTTAAAATTTCTTACATGTATCCTTCCTTCTTTTGGCTCACTAGATTGTAGCCTATATGACACACTTTATCCCAAGCACCGACATGCTGTTTGTATGCTAGAAGCACTCAAACTATATTTGATCATTAACTAAATTAATCTAGCCTTTCTGTCATTCTTAGCAACTCTTAAAATTTTATCATGGAAAAGAGTTAGATTAGAACATATTCCATGACAGTGAGTGATGCTGAACTTTGTAGCAAGGGAGAGCTTGAGGAAGAATCTTTCTATTGAGGTCTTTTGGATTAGGATAGACAGTCATTTTCTTGACTCATCTTGGAATCCTACTAGAAGGAATAGGCAGGATGACAGGGCACACAGAGTCATGATTTTAAAAATCATTTAATGATTTTAAAATTACAAATATCAATCATATAACAATATAGATAGTGGTGCCTGTAAGTACATTATTCAGACACATAGGATCTGCTTTAGAGGATATTGATAAAATAGTTTCGGAGGCATAGTTCTTGCCTCTAAATACTTGCTAGAATCTTAGAATCCAGCATTACAAAGAACAGATTCTCATTTCTCATCAATAAAAATAAAGAAACAAAGAAATGTATTTCTCTTTCTATTTAATGGCCTAGTAGGTAAGGAGATGTGCCACCAACCCAAAGGCTGGTGGTTTGAATCCATCAGAAAATAGACAATATCCTCTTGTGAGATTTATAGCCTCTGAAAATCCATTAGACAATTATGAACTCTCTCAATGGGAGGGAACAACAATCACAGACTGTTGAAAAAGTTGAACAGAGTTATCAATGCCTTTTCCTTTTTTATTGTAAAAATATAGGTATCACATTTGCCAGTGTTTTTCATATGTACAATTCCATAAAATCAATTATGTCGGGCATGCTGTTGAACTGTCACCAATGTCCTTTGCCACATTTTCCATCTCTGTGTTCCATCTCCTGGAACCAAAAGCTCAGTGTTTCCTAAACAGCAGTCAGCTCCTATACCAACCCCCCCACCCCCGCCACTGTCCTTCCCTTCTGCCCCTGGTAACCTCTATTTAATGCTGATGTCTACATATTTACCCAAGTTGTGCCCTTTTTATTTTTTGCCTCTCAAAAAGGGTAACATTAAGTTTTAGAACTATTAAGACCTGGGGCATATTTTTTGGCAAGAGTAGGTGACAGCAGTGCAAGGAGAAAATGACAATTTTACACAAATTAGGTGGTGTAGGATTAAATGTGGGTAGAGAACACAGTCCTTTTATGACGTATAGCACAATGATTCAGTGAGACTTGGAAGGATAGGATGTGGGAATGGAGGCAGGTTTTAGTAGAAATGGGAGAATTAAGAAGGGAAGAATTGCTTATTTCTCACCATTGCTTGAAGCTACGTCTCTTAGCAGTCATATTTCAAAGAAAGGTCCTGGGCTGGATGTAGTGCTTCTCAGCTAACTTTTTACTTTGAATATCTATTTCCAACTTAAATAAAAAGGACTGGAGGGAAATATGGGTGTGTTTAGAGGTGTAAAGAAGGTAAAGAGTATCTAGGACAATCTAAATTGCACCCCCCTCCCCACCCCTTGTAAGATGAATAGACGTTGAAGCAGCTACACATTAGCTGAAGTGCCCTCCTCTGTCTTGTCCAGCTCCCTTAGATATCTTTTGTATTTCTGGAACCTGAGAATATCTTTCCTTGTGCCCTGTTGTGTGTCCCTTCTTTGACTTGTGCTCTCAGGCCAGTGTCCCTCTCCACTTCTCTGCCTCTTTAAACCTCTGGAATATCCACTGTGCTTGAAGAAGGACATTGGGTTAATAGAAATTGCTCTGTTGTGCCTTGCTTCATGTGGCACTCAGGACACATGCCATGTCTACCATACCTTATGTATTGCTTCTAGGTGTGTTTGTGAGTGGGACGATGACCTGAATCACAACTATTGTTAAAGTAGAGGGAGCACACAACACATTCCTTTTTTGCAGACATTTGCCTTTCTTATCTGTATTTGGGGGTTTAAATGCTGGAATGCATACCAGCTAAGATTCCTTCCAGCTATAGCAAGCTTAGAGTCTACAAATTGTTCCCTGCTTAATATTCTGCCTTGTAGATGTGCTAAGTTCATCAGTTCAATTGAAATTGAAGACCACAACAATTTTCAGCAAGTTAAAGCCACCCTACAGGTATATGTTTATTTGATGTGATAAATTGAGTCATTTACACACATGGCTCTGGAAAAAACAAACAAAATTTAGCTCTTCTGAATCACTTACCACTTTATTTCAAGTCCCAGGGGTTTTGAGGTCTGAGTTATCTGCATGAATTTTTCAGTCTTTCCCTTCAATTTCTCTCTGGAGATAACTCAAATTATGGCCCAAATCACCATTGTTCCCATTTTTTCTGGCTTTGAGATAATGAACACCTTCTAACAGCTTAAAAAGAAATACACAACAAAACAAAATGAGATGCCCTTTTCACTTTGACCATCCAGATGGAAAAAATTGTAAATAACAGTTCCTTGACAGTCTTCAGAAATAAAATGTGATGAAGAGTTTAGTTGTCTGATTAAATTCTCCCAATAAAATCTCACCTAGCCTGTTCTTACCACAGGGATAAGGACGGCACTCACAAGGGGCATTATTTTTCTTTTGTGCATACTTGTATCTTGTCAAGATGTCATCAATACAGATACTTTGACGTTTTTAGTGTAACGATTGGGAAGCAGGTTGAATTTTTCAATCCTCTCAGCCAATATAAGTCAGTCTGAGATATTTAATTTCTATTTGAGATCCTTCGTTCTATTATAAACAGATCCCGCAGTGGGAGATAAATTTCATGGTAACAGTTTGGACTTTTTTATGAACCACCTGCAAGTTTTCTGCAAACAACATGTTTTATGGGAGCTCAAGGCAATGTTCACCCATCAAGACCTGACAGTCGGAGGAGGATGGATGAGGTCTTATCTCAGGCACACATGTAACCTTCGATGTCCCCTGGCCTGACCTCCCTCTGCACTCATTTATGAAAATGATTCATCTTTAAAGAGCTTCCTCGCTCTGCCTGCAGGCTGTAGATCTTTTTGCACTGGACTTGTGTAGGCTGAGGTTATAAACTTCAGCGTGTAAGCCATTTGGAAGGGCTTAATTTTGAATATTGGAAAAAGGAAAGTGCAAAATACAAGTACTTCCTTAAAGGAACAGTTCCAGCTACTTTTTACCTCCTTTTTTAGTAGAAAGTTACTCTCAAAGGCTTTCTTTGAAAGAAAGCTTTAGTTAGCTTCATCTTTCTTTATTTGGCTAATGTCTTGCAACACTTAGCACTTTTAAATAGATAATTTGAAGAGCTAGGCAAATAATGTTAGCATTGGTGATGATGTACACAAGCCATTTTCACTTTATATAGAGACAGGTGGAGACTACAATTCTTATTTCATGATTTTGAGGGGCACTGTGAAGGGCATTGTGGCTACTAGGGTTTTTGAGAAGTACAAAGTTTTTTTAAAATATTCTTTTGAACTGTAAGACTGAGAAGGTAGGAATAGGTACTGTAACTGGAAAGAAAGATCAGAACAAAAGTAGAAATAAGAAAAATGACAAGATGACATAAGAATATGTTCTTTCAAATGATAAGATGACATAAGAATATGTTTTTTCAAAACAAGTGTGAGATATCATCTTAACCCAGTTGTTGTTGTTGTTATGTGCCATCAAATCGCTTGTGACTATAGCGACACTGTGTACAACAATCCTAAACTCTGCTCTGTCCTGTGCCAATAGCACCGTCTCTGATACACCCATCCTGATTGCCCCAGTCACTGAATCAATCCACCTCATAGAGGGCCTTCCCCTCCTGTGCTGTCCTTCCACCCTCTCAAGCAAGATGTCCCTCTCCAAGGACCAGTCTCTCCTTACAACATGTCCAAATATGTTAGACAGAGCCTCAGAATCCTTGCCTTCAAGGAGCCGCCCAGTTTGACCCTTTCCAGGATGAATCTGTTTTCCTAACAGTCCATGGTACCCTCAATACTCTTCTCCAGCACCACAGCTCAAAGGCATCAATTCTCTTTCTGTCCTCCCTAGTCACTGTCCAACTCTCTGATGCATAACAAGTGATTGCAAAGACCATGGCCGGCGCACCTTAGTCTCCAGGGAGACACCACTACTGTTCAGTACTTTGGTGAGGTCCCTAACAGCAGACTTCCCATTGCAATAGGTTTTTTGATTTCCTGGCTGCTGGTGCCGAGAGTGTTGACTGTGGAGCCATGCAAACTAAAGATGTGTACAATCTAATCTCTTCACCATCCATCCTGAAGCTGCCAATTGACCCAGTGGTGAGAATCTTTGTCTTCTTAACATTGAGCCTCAATCCATATTGGAGGCTGCATTCCTTGACCCTCTGCAGCAAGCGCTTCAGGTCCTCCTCAGTTTCAGCAAGCAGAGTTGTGTCATCTGCATAACGCAGATTGTTGATAGATCTTCCACCAATCTTGACCCCACATTCTTCCTCATGGAGCCCAGACTCCCGGATAAACTGTTCTGCATACAGGTTGAAAAGGTATGAAGACAGGACACATCCCTGCCGTACACCCTTCCTAATTTTGAACCATGCGGTGTTTCCTTGCTCTGTTCTGACAAATGCCTCTTTGTCCAAGTATACGTTTCACATTAGCACCATCACGTCTTCTGGCATTCCCATTTTTCTCAGAGTCAGCCATAGTTTGTTTTGATCCACACAAACAGCCTTTGCATAGTCAATAAAACACAGATATACATTCATCTGGTATTCTCTGCTTTCAGCCAAGATTCATCTAACATTAGCTGCAATATCCCTAGTACCATGACCACTTCTAAACCCAGCCTGGACTTCTGGCTGTTCTCTGCTGATGTATTGTTCCAGTCGTTTTTGGATAATCTTCAGTAGAATCTTGCTTGCATATGAAATTAATGATATTGTTCTATAGTTTCCACACTCTGTTGGGTCACCCTTCTTTGGGATGGGAACAAATCTAGATCTCTTCTAGTGAGTTGGCCAGGTGGTTGTTCTCCAGATTTCTTGGCACAACTTGTTGAGCACATCCAGGGCAGCATCTGTTAGCTGAAATATGTTAATTGGTATACCATCTATTCCGGGGGCCTTATTTTTTGCTATTTCCTTCAAAGCAGCTTGAACTTCTTCCTTCATCACCATAGGCTCTTGCTCATAAGAACAGCAAAATTCAACAGAGCAGCAAATAGCAAATGCTGGCAAGGTTGTGGAGAAACTGGAACACTTATTCACTGTCAGTGGAAGTGTAAAATGGTGCAACCACTATGAAAGGCCTTTGGTGCTTTCGCAAAAAGTTTCAAATAGACCATTTGATTCAGCAATTCCACTACCGGGAATATACCCTAAAGAAACCATAACTACCACCCAAGCAGATATATGTACATCCATGTTTACCTTGGCTTTGTTTGCAATAGCAAAGAGTTGGAAACAACCCAGTGCCTATCAACAAACAAATGGATAGAAAAACTGAGGTATACTCACACAATGGAATACTATGCTGCATTGAAAAACAAGGACCTCATGAAATATTATACAAAGTGGGTGACTCTGGAGGACATTATGATGAGTGAAATATCTCAGTAACAAAAGGACAAATACTACATACTGTTACTATTGTAAAGCAGGACTGACATCGAGGTTGGGAGGAACCTAAGAAAAGAGGGGATAAATAAGGTATACTGCATTGAAACACATGAGGGAGTGAACTTCTTAAAAGGAATATAGGATTAGGTATTATTTTCGTGACAAGATTCCAGAAGAAGAAGTGCATAGTAAAGTGGATTGTGGACTTTGGGATGGGTGGGTGGAAATTTTAAAACAATGAAAGAATTTTTTTTCTCTTCAAAGAGAAAAACTAACTGGAGGGTGGGATGGGCAGGGAGGAAAATGTGCAATAATGAATGAATGGAGGGAAAATTAAATGGAAAGAATATGCTGTATAATGTATACATTGCATTGAAAATCATTAATAAAAAAGAGAATATGATTTTCATTCTGAGTTTGTGTGTTGTGTGATTATTTCCATAATATTTGGTAATTGGGTTTAATAATGGAATTCCAGCAAAGGACTTGGGAAAATAGACTTATTTATAAGCTCAGAGTTGAGAGATTGCAATATAGCCCCTTGTCTGCAATATCTCTTAAGTCTGAACTTGCAAATATGTTTATGAGAGAATACAGAAAATATTGATATAAGAGTTTTCAGTTTTAGTGAAACCTGGTTTAAGTAAGAATGGCAAATATTTTCTGTAAAGAATAAGATAGTAATTTTTTTTAGGTTTTATGGACTATATATATAGTTTCAGTCATACTTACTTAACTCTTTATTGTGACAGGATATCAATATGGGCATGGCTGTGTTTGAATGAAACTTATATCAACCAGAAGACTGAGTTTGGCCATCCAGGGGTGTTCAGTGCTCTTCTCTAACACCAATACCACAGCTCAAAGGTGTCAATTCTTTTCCTGTCATCTTTATTCATTGTTGAGCTCTTAGATGCATAGCAAGTAATCGGAAAGACTAAGGCCTGAATTAGACACCACTTAGTCCTCAAACTGACATTATGACTCCCCAGTGCAAAGATGGTAGTGGACATTTATTTAAAAATACTTAATTGGCTAAATAAACATGGGAAATGTGGGCAAGTCTTCTTAGAACGTCTAATTTTTATGGTTCATTGAGATTATTTGAGTAGTATGTTGTTGTTCTTGGTGTTCTTGTTGTTAAGTGCCATCTAGTTGAGTATGACTCATAGCGACCCTATGAGCAGCAGATCTGAACCCTGTCTTATCCTATGCCATCGTTACCATTTCTGGCATACTTTTGTCCACTGGTGTAGTCACTGTATCAGTTCATCTCATTAAGAGTCTTCCTTTTTTGCAGACCCTCTGCCTTTCCAAGCATGTGTCCCATTCCAAGGAACAGCCTTTCCTTGCAATATATGCCCAAAATGTGTTAGTCAAAGCTCTGCCATCCTCAGCTCTCAGGAGCACTCTGTCTGAGCTTTCTTCAAGACATATCTTTTTGTTCTTTTGGCTTCCCCCCACCCCTTTGAAAAATTCCTTCACTGGTATTCAATACCACCCCCCTCCACCACAGTACACTTTACTACTCAACCTTCATTCTGGCCTCTTATGATAGCCATTGTATTTTTAACTGTATCATATGCATTTGAATACTGGACTATAAGGAAGACCAGATAATTGAGGCCTTTGAGTTATGGGGTTGGAAAGGAATACTTAAGACTGCCTAAAGGATGAACAAATCTCTTTTAAGTACAACCAGCATGTCCCTTTATAGTGAGGACAGCAAGACTTTGTCTCATGTATTAAGATATGTTATCAGGAGAGACCATTCATTGGAGGAAGACAGCAAATCTGATGGCATTGAGGGTCAGTGACAAAAATGGAAATCTTGAATAAGATAGGTTCATACAGTGGCTGCAATCATTGGCTTAAACAATACCACTTCTGAGGACAACATTGGAGCAGGAAGTGTTTCATGCTATTGTACATAGGGTCATTGTGCGTTGGAACTGACTAGGTCACACATAGCAACAGAAACATCAATGCTAATGAGCTCATACCAGCACAGAGTGAATCCTGAACCTTGTCATTCCTAAGTGGTGTCTTATAAGAAGAGTAAAACAGATAAAAAAGCACACACATAAGAGAAAAACAGACACCATGTGAGGACCTATCTACAAGCGAAGGAATGCTAAGGATTACCAGCAGACCTCAAATACACAAAGCAGTCAACTTAGCAAAGACCCTGATCTGGGTTTCTTCCTCAAGAACTGTGTTTTTAAAAGAAATTAATGTTCTTTAAAGAAACGCATGCTCTTTAAAGCCGTTATGGCCTTTGTTATGACAGAATGAGGTAAAGGACGTAACAAGGTTTACTCATTTACTGTAAAGATTTAATGAAATGCTATAAATGACCAGTCCAGTTTCTAGTAAGTAGGAAAGACATTAGCAGAGATATTAGCAAAAGACAGCTAATTCAATAAAACAGATTATGATAAGAACAGCAAGAAAAGCCACAACATGTCTGTTTGTCATTCAATAAGCTGGTCTGAAATATTTGTAGGAAACAAATGAACAAACAAACAAAAAACAACTAAAAAAAGAGTTATTTAGAAAAAATGATTGGTGAAACTGTCTAGGATCTGCAATTGTCTTCACAGGAGTGTCTTTTAGTAGCACTTTTAACTGAGATCCTGAACACATATACAAAGTGATTTTGACCAATGACATCAGTAGCCTAGATCACTTTTTAGGAGAATGTGATTCTTACAATCAATAGAGAATAATCTCTGATGTGGATAAGACCTGGTGTACTTCTTGGTAGCTGTTTGAGTTGGCCCTGACCCCTAAAAACCCTCTGTGATGCAGAATAGAATCATTCCATTGGATTTTCTTGGCTTCAATCTTTATGGAGATAGATATTTGTAATCTTAAGAAGAACCACAAAACAGACTCTGCTGGATGTGAGAGAGGGATTGTAGATATTATCTCCTCTAGCATACTAATTAAGCAGATGAAGAGACCAGATCTAGAGGAACCACATGCCCTACATGATATCTTCCAGCTGTTGTATGACAGAAGAGGGACCAGAATTTAGGCCTTTTTAATATTTGATGCAGTACATCATGATGCTCACCAGACGTTTGAAGGTACTTCATTTCAGTGATTTTGTTCATCGTTTACATACAAAATTGAAGGCTATTCCTGCATTCTACTTTGCCAGACCATTGGATATAACTGTAGGTTCACTGACAACACTCTTAGGGTTGAAACTATGTTACTGAATGAGGGCCAGGGTATCTCACTGACTGCTTAGTATAGCCAAAAGCTCTCCTTTTTCATCCCTTTCCTTTGGATCCTTGGCTTTTGGCCAGATCATCACTATTATTCTGTGCTTTAACCAGAGAAGAAGCAGGGGAAATATAGGGAGATAACAATCAAACAATGAGTGCAGCCATTAGGGAGAACAAGCATGGCATGAAGGTTAGGATAACCTGCAGACTGAGGTTAGCTGTGCACACTATGCTGTCTCTGAAGGAGAAGATATGAATGCTCAAGTTCCTGTGTAACAGTCTCTAGCTGCAGGCCCCACTTGTGGAGACCCCAGCTCTTTGTAAGAAAATTCAATCGATGTAATTATGAATTTACTCATCACATTCTTTCAGAAATGATTGCTCATAACATTAAGAGATTCTTTATTTTGCCAGATAAACTCTCTGTAGAATAATTCTTTGTATGTACAGCACTTTGAAAACAACTATTCCAGATGGAACAATGCTTCTGTAATCAGAAATAGGTTTTGCTGTATAGTCTTTGAAAATATTTCTCCCAGATCCTTGCTTTTGGCTTCAAAATGTCCTATCAGCCAAACTGCCACCTCATTATTGTTTTTAATGCCTTTGCAGAGTCTTTCTTCTTTCAAGTGGTCAAATCTTCTATATGAAGATGCAAAGCTGTTTAAGGGCTGCCTAGGGGCCAGTTGTCCAACAATGGTGCAGAATGATAGTAAAATCTGTCCAGATACAAGCTTGGAAAATACTCAGCCTTAAGTACTAACAATGATAGTTAAACTTTGTCACACACACACACACACACACACACACACACACACACACACACACACACAAGATCAGTGTGAAAAACAATATATATATATATATATAATTTATAAAGTTTGTATACATTGTTTTTCACACCGATCTTTCCCATTTGCTTCACCCACCTCTTCCTTCACCCATCAAATTGTGCTACCCTATGATTAACCACCCTCGTCCCCCTCTCCTCACTGCTCTGCTCCTACCCTCTCCCCGCTTAGATCCTCATACTCTTTCTGCAATAATGGTCTTATCCAATATTTGTCTTTATGTGATTGAGTTAGTTCACTCAGCATAATGTTCTCCAGTCCTTCCCAAGTTAGGCAGTAATTTACAAAATCATTGCTCCTTTGTGCTGTGTAGTATTTCATCATAAGAATGTACCACATTTTCTCAATCCATTCCATTGTGCCTGGACATTTGGGCTGTTTCCAAGTTCTTGCAGTGGTGAATGATGCTGCCATGAACATTGGTGTACAAGTTTCCATTTGTGCCTCAGTTTTCATTCTCTCTGGATATATTCCCAGCAGTGGAATAGCTGGGTCATACAGAATTTCTATGTTCAGCTTTTTGAGGAATCACCAAACAGCCTTCCAGAGTGATCATACCATTTTACAATCCCACCAACAATGTATAGGAATTCCTATCTCGCCATATCCTTTCCAACATTTATTACTCACTGTCCTGTTAAACTTTGCCACTGCTACTGCAGTGAGACAGTATATCATTGTATTTTTGATGAGTCTTTTTTATTACCAGTGATTTTGAGCATGTCTTCATGTGTCTGTTGGCCATTTGAATGTCTTACTCTGTGAAAAGTTTTTCCATGTCTTTTGCCCATTTTGTAGTTGTTCTATTGATCTTTTTCTTGTGGGGGTCCTGTTGTTGTTGTTGTTATGTGTGGTCAAGTCACCTGCGACTCAGAGTGACCCTATATACAACAGTCCTAAACCCTGTTTTATCCCTTGCCAATCTTATTGTCGCTGACACATCTATTCCCATTACCCCAGTGATTGAAACAATCCATCTCCTCAAGGGTCTTCCTCTCCTGCTCTGTCCCTCCACCCTACCAAGCATGACATCTCTCTCCAAGGAGTGATCAAATAATGGTAAAGACCATGGCCTGTATCAGGTGCACTTTAGTCTCCAGACTGACATCATAGCTCTTCAGTACTTTGAAAAGGTTTCTGACAGCAGGCTTTCCCAATGCAATTAGTCTTAACTTCCTGATTGCTGCTACCAAGAGTGTTGATTGTGGAGCCAAGTAAACTGAAGCTGTCAACAATCTCAATCTCTTCATCATCTATCATAATGCTGCCAATTGGCCCAGTGGTGGCAATCTTTGTTTTCTTGATGCTGAGCTTCGATCATATTGAAGGCTGCAGTCTTTGACCTTTTGCAACAAGTGGTTTAGGTCCTCCTCAGTTTCAGCAAGCATGGCTGTGTCTTCTGTATAATGCAGACTGTTGATGAGTCTTCCTCCAATCCTGATGCCACATTTATCCTCATAGAGCCCAGACTCCTGGACTATCTGTTCCGCATATAGATTGAAAAGTTATGGAGATAGGACACATCCTTGATGGACAACCTTCCCAATTTTGAACCATGCAGTGTTTCCTTGCTCTGTTCTGATGACTGCCTCCTGGTCCAAGTGTAGGTTTCGTATAAGCACAATCAAGTGTTCTGGGATTCCCATTCTTCTCAGAGTCAGCCACAGTTGGTTGTGATCTACACAGTCAAATGCCTTTGCATAGCCAATGAAACACAGACATTCCTCTGGTACTCTCTGCTTTCAGCCAAGATCCATCTGACATTAGCTATAATATCCCTAGTGCCATGTCCTCTTCTAAATCCAACCTGCACTTCAGGCAGTTCTCTGTTGATGTGCTGTTACAGTAATTTTCGGAAAATCTTCTGCAGAATCTTGCCTGCATGTGATATCAATTATACTGTTTGATAATTTTCACACACTGTCAGATCACCTTTCTTTGGAATGGGAACAAATATAGATCTCTTCCAGTCAGTAGGTCAGGTGGTTGTCCTCCAGATTTTTTTGCACATATCCAGGGCAGCATCTGTTTGTTGAAATATGGCAAATTTTCACTCATGTACATAGTGCAAAATGTCATATTAAAGAGGTTAATGTGGAGGACTAAAATAAAAAAAAAAAAGGAAAGGAAAAAAATTGGACTACTTCTCTTGATTCCAAATTAAAACCATACACACAAAATGTGTGTATTTTAGCAAGACCAACACCCAACCATCTTGATTCTATCTGTGCCCCTTTACGCTGACCTCTCCTCTCATCTCTAATCAGTGGTAATTCTATCTCAACAGTTTTGTCTTTGTAAAAATACCATGGAAATGGAATCGTATCATGTGGAGTCTTTTGACTTTGGCTTCTTTCTTTAGCATAAGTCTTTTCATTCCTTGATGTTGTTGAGTGTGTGAATAATTTGTTTCTTTTTATTGCTGAATGGAGTCCCATTGTATGGAGGTATCTCAGTTCATCTATTCTATGAGGCGTATAGCATGTTTGTAGTTTTGCATCTATCTGTCTGTCTATTATCTATCTCTCTGTTATCTATGTTATCTATCTATCTATCTATCTATCTAATATCTCTATATATCTCTCCACTGTAAGTATTTATGTATAGATTATTAGGTGAGCCTCAATTTTTATTTCAATTGTGTATGCTTATATTTTTAAAATTGTGTTTTAGAAAGAATAGACATGTCATAGGATGCAATATAGAAAACATACTGATATTTAGTTTTTCTTTTAGATTGACTTATTAAGTTTGAGAATAGAAGAAAGTATCTTTGGACAGCTTCTATGCTTGCTATATTGTTGTTATATGCTATTGAGTTGACTACAACTCTATGACCCTATGATCAATAGCTCTGAATTTTGCTTTATCCTGAGTCAGTCTCACTGTCTCTGATATACCTGTCCTCATTACCACAGTCACTGTGTCACTCTATGTCATCCAGGGTCTTCCTCTATTGTTCTGTTCTTCCATCCTTTCAACCATGATGTTCTTTTCCAAGGACTGGTCTGTCTTGGTAACCTGTCCAAAGCACGTTAGATGGAGTTTCAAAATCTTTGCTTCCAAGGAGCAACCTGGCTTCACCCTCTCTAGAACAAACCCGTTTGTTCTCTTGGCAGTACATGGTATGTTCAATACTATTTTCCAGCACTACAACTCAAAGGCATTTATTCTTCTTCTGTCATCCTTTATCATTGTCCACTTCTTGGATGCATAGCAAGTAAATGTGAAGGCCATGGTCTGGATCAGGTGCACCTTAGTCTCTAGACTGACGTCATTGCTTTTCAGCATTCTGGAGAGGTCTCTGGTAGTAGACTTCCCAATGTAACTAGCCTTTTGATTTCCTGACTGTTGGTGCCAAGAATGTTGATTGTGAATCTAAGCAAGATTATCTAATTCAATTAACATATTTTAATTGAGTGACTGAGACCATTCTTCAAGCGTCATTCTTTATCGTTAAGAAACAAGATGTTTCAGAACAAATAAAAATCATGCACAATTTATTGCCTTTGCACTCCAGTATTCATTATTACAATTGTTCTTTCAGAAAGTATGTGTGTGTGAGAGAAAGTCACACACAGCAAAAAATATGAAAAGAGAGTAAAAACATAAGGCTTATTCATAGATTCTCTCTTTATCTTATGGTAAGGAGACATTTATCCCTTTACTATATTCCCAAAAGGAAGTAATAGGTCATAAACTGATAGTCACACTCTACCAAAACAAATACAGGTAGTGTGTAGGGAAGGATGTGGTTGTCTCCTCATAAAAGATGAAAAATCCTCACTAAAAAGTTTTATTCTCATTATCTTTTTATGAGGGTATGAGATGTTATTAGACATGTGTTGCTTTGTGCTAAGTATTATTCTTATTATTTTTAATGTATAATCTTGGGTGAAAGTACATATTTCATCATTACATTATTTATGTTGATAATAAGAATCCAGAAGTTTTAAAATGCTTCTAAGGAAGAAGCTATGAAGAAAGAGGGTGGAGAGAAGAAACAGTAATATAGGAACCTTAGGTGTAGAGATAGGTAGAGGTAAACTCCATCTACTTCACACTTGCCAGAGATTGAATTTTTGAGAAAAAAAAAAAGAGAAAATGCTCCATTCAATGAAATCACTATTAATCCCTTTGAGCACTTTCTTTTAGAACCAAATTTTTTAAAAAATTACCTAGATCATTATATACATAATTAACCATAGACCTAATTGTGTAAATTTGGGGTTCTAAAATATTATGAAAAAAATATTTGATCAAGAAACTTTCACATGTATAATATACATATTAATATACTGTTTTGGAAAGTACAAAAAGTTCTTCCTAACTAACTAGTAAACAAAATGTAGAGATTACATTTGAAATGAGAGTAGACTCTACCAAAGGGCTGAGCCTTTGTCTGCCACATCCGTTGCTAGATCTGAACTTGCTCAAAATATTTCCAATTGAGAAACTAAATTGTTAAAATAATTTTCTGTTTATCACCTTTGTTATTGTGCGAGTTTTTAAGGACTCTGCTCTTTGCCACTTTCATTGTTATTTTTGTCATTTGGCTTAGTCTATTTTTAGTTTTCTGACTTCTCTGTGTTGGTGCTTGCTCCTTTGAAGCATTGGGAATGTCTTATGTTCATTTAATGACAGTTTTCTAAGACCTGAATGAGATGGAGTGATAGAGTAAATAGGTGAATGAGGGAGGTGTGTCATCGTCAGTGAGACTGGCTCAGGACAAGGCAGTCTTTGGAGCTGTTGTACTTAGGGTTACTATAAATTATAGAATCCTTGATGGCATGTGACAACAGCAAAGAAAACCGAATATAATTTTAATGCTATAACAGAATGACTGTGTGATTCCTATTTTCTAAATGTCTATCATAAGAATTTCTTATGTAGGGCACAATATAAATATTTTTTAATAAAAAATAAAAAAGAGTGCTCGCTTCGGCAGCACATATACTAAAATTGGAACGATACAGAGAAGATTAGCATGGCCCCTGCGCAAGGATGACACGCAAATTCGT
>NW_006399855.1:7230038-7267409 GCF_000299155.1 Elephantulus edwardii | reverse complement strand
AAAAATAAAAAAGAATAAAATAAAATAAATCAATAAAATTACAAAAAAATCTGGTTAATGATTGTGTGATTTTCTATGAATATGCTTTTAAAAATGACAGAGAACATCATCTCTTTCTCTAAAAGAGTCAGGATCTTCAAGCCCACCAGAGCTAACATGTGGCTCTGGTGATATGGAAACCTCAAGATGACAAGTACATATGTTCTGGGAACTGTCGCTCACTCCTCTCCCTGATGAATTTTCATGCCTTTCTGAGAATATAACCTATCAGTCTTCTGAAACAGAAAATCAGATAACCAAGTCACACTCAGCTGATTTGCCAGCAGATATATGGTGAACTTTTTGAAGTTACTTCCTCACAAGTCTTTTGAGAGGAAAACGACCAGGGTCTGAGGTAATGAGACGACAGGACTTTCAGCACAGTCATGGTTTTCCTTGGCCCACACAACAATAGTGGTACTTTCCATGTCTTTATCAGCGCCCAATTTGTATATTTCCTTTGTCACATCAAGTTGCTAGAACTGTAATGATTAGAGGACTACGCAGTGGCAGAAACACAGCAAATGCTCAAGAAATAGTACATAATGAGATAATTGGTGATGATAGCAACTGCTAGTGATGTAAGCAACCTGCTTAAGCAGACGTGTTACACAAATAACCTGATTAAATAAGATAAAAATGTGGTTCCCTAATTCATAGGGTTCATTATGAGGATTTTGCATTTCTTTGTTCTTACTGTGACCCAAGGGCACTGTTCAACAAAGCATCAAAAAACCGGAATCCAGGTGAGTGAAATGTGATCGTAAGTCTTAAGAATAGTGCTATGTGCTGTGCATTTGAGATCCCCTTTTCCTCTAAAATGTTGAAATTATGGAATAAAGTTAAAAAATTTTGGAATAAAATTAAAAAAAAAAACACTTTGCCCTGATAAGTGATAACACTCTAGATGAACATCAAGATGGCAGAAAGTACTTAAAAAAATTATTGTATCTAAATCACCACTGGGCCAATTGGCAACATCAGTATGGATGGCGAAGAGATTGAGATAGTTCACAGTTTTAGTTTGGCTCCACAGTCAACACTCTTGGTACTAGCAATCAGGAAGTAAGTGATGAATTGCTTTGGGAAAGTCAGCTGTTAGGGACCTCTCCTGAGTACTGAAGGGCAATGATGTTAGTCTGGAGACTAAGGTGTGCCTGATCCAGGCTATAGTCTTTTTAATTGTGTGCTATGCCTCGGAGAGCTGGACAGTCACTAGGGAAGATAGAAAGAGAATTGATGCCTTTGAGCTGTGGTGTAGGAGAAGAGTGTTGAATATACCATGAACTGCTAGGACAACAAACAGGTTTGTCCTGAAGAGGGTGAAGCTGGAATGCTCCTTGGAGTCAAGGATTCTGAAGCTTTGTCTGACATATTTTGGGCATGCTGCAAGGAGGGACCCGTCCTTGGAGGAGGATGTAATGTTTGGGAGAGTGGAGGGACAGTTTAGGGAAGGAAGACCTTCGATGAGATGGATCAATTCAGTGATTGAGGTGGTGGGAGTAAGTGTGTCAGAGACAGTGAGGTTGGCACAGGATAGAGCAGGATTTAGGGCTCTTGTACATAGGGTTGCTATGAGTAGCAAGCAACTTGACAACACATAAGAACAACAATAATATATATGGAAAAGTTAAAGAAGGAATTATGCTTTGTGCTTGAGCTTGAAAAAGAACTCAACCCAGGAACAAGGCTAAGAGGTGGTTATATTTTTTTTTTTGTCTGTGCGGTGAAACTTAGAGTGTGAAGCAGTGGTTTATAGTAGTGACAATGAGGAAGAAATTTAAATTTACTCACTTCATAGATAGATAATCTATTAATTAAGAAATTGTAAAAGTGAACTTCAGGGTTTCTGTTATTATACTTTTCTCACCTGAAGTGATGATGATGTTGATAACAGTAGTTGTGAGGTTGTTGAAAGTAGTAGTTGTGAGGTTATTGATAATAGTAGCCAGGCCTTGGAAAAAGATATCATACTTGGAAAGGTCATGCTGGGAGGGTCATTGAAAGACAGAAAGACCCTCAACAAGGGGGACTGACACAATGACTGTATCAACAGGTCCAAGTACATCAGATATGATGAGGCTCACACAGGATAGGCTAGAGTACTGATGAATTTTTTATACAGTAGCTATAAAGGTAAGTTGTAGTAGACTCAATGGCACTTAGCAACAACAATGTTTTAGGGTTGCTTTAGAGATATCCTCCATAAGGAGTTGCCCTGCTAACCCAAACCCAGCTCTCTGGTGGTTATAATTTACCAGGTTTGAATGCACTCACGGCTCTGCAAGAGAAAGATGAGTAATCTTCTCCTTCATGATTTACAGCTTCCGAGACTCAAAAAAGGCTCAGCTATGAGCTGGTTCCAACTCAGAGGCAATGAGCTTTGAGTAGTAGTACAGGTAATTCCTAGATTATGAAGGAGTTCTGAGTTCTGTTCTTATAGTTAGGTCTAAATTTATGTCTAAAATAAGGCAAATGTTTATCCGATATACTTTTTATGCATAAATAAATTAGAGACAATTTCAGATGCGTGAAAACATCTTTATGGCAAAGATTGTATGAATACCTGTTAAAAGAAAATAAAGGTTTCGTCTCAAAAGGGTAAAAAAAAAAACCCAAGCAAACAAAAAACATGAACACCTTTAACATAATAAGGTGATGATGATGATAGCAGAGTTTTCATTTGCATTGCAAAGCAACACCCTTTACTATTACATATCATGTATATGCCTTGAAATCTTAATATAATAGGCTTTACAGAGCATGGTTAGAAACTATGCAAGTAGGATCCTAATAAGAGGACTGCTTATAGTAATGTTATTTCTGGTATAATAAGTGCTAACCTTTATTAAGGTCTTCTAGTGTGTTTGGTTTGTGTTTGGCTTGGGTTACTGATAATGCAATCAATAATGAAAGCTATATTCTTTGACGTTATTTGGTTTGTGTCAATAGTTTTTCCCTCCACAAGGGGCTTTTGCCCTAGTTCACAAGGACCCAAGGGTGGAGCACAGTCAACAGCATTTGCTGGGTTTTCTTTAAAATTCTGTAGGGCCCAAGGACTGCAGGCCCTTGGATTAAATTTATTTGTATGAGAATGAACATTCTTTAAGTGGTAGAGCAGTCATTTTTCTATTTGCTGTACTGAATAACTTGGAATTGCAAATTACTGTGCCGTAGTTGTGTCAAATGCCATGATGATTACTGTCATGGACATTGTTTGGAGGAGCTTCCAGATTGATTCAAGTTTAGAAGAAGGAGTGGCATCCACGTCCTATGCCAGATTCCTCTGGAAACTCTATGAACTCTGTACACATGAAGAAATGACGTTAATTATAGAACAGAGTTCATGTCATTTGTTCATTGGGTTGCTATGTATTCAGCTTGACGACCCTTAACCACTGCTAAGTGATACTAATGTTGCTATATTTTGGAGGAACATTTTCCCACTTTGAACTCACTTTGTAGGTCATTGCTTGTCAATTTTCTGTACTGAGGTAATCTGGTTTTTCTGTGTTTTTGAACTTGTGCCATTGGTGTATCAAATACTATAATGAATTATCAACGTGGACAGTGTTTGGTGGAGCTCCAGTTGTAGGACAGGTTTGGAAGCAGGAGTGGCATCTACTTCCTAAATCACATGCCTGTGAAAATTCTATGAAATTGGAGAAACTTATAGAAAGGCATTAGGTCTTTTGATCATGGAGTCACTATGAGTCCTGCCAGCCTTGATGACAACCAACAACAGCAGCAGTGCTTAATGTGCATTGTTTTATTTATTGCATCTTAACAATCAATCCTGTGAAAAGACTCCTTTTATTACAGAAGAGGAATCTGTGCCATAGATGAAGTAAGTTTCCCAAGGCCACGTAGCTTGCTAAACTTGGAGAATATAAACTGGAATGGGACTGGACTCTTTGGATTCTAATGGTGTAAAAAGGAATGATGGAAAATAATCTTCAGGTTGAAAGAAAAAGATCTGAGATGTAATAAAAATAACTGCAATGCTCTTCTTTCTCCAAATGTCTTTGTTTTCATTTTCTTTCAATCCTTTTGACCAGTAGTCAGCAAACTTCTTTATAGGTCAAAATTGATGGGTTGTCTATTTCCATTTAACCTGCAAGCTTAGAATGGTTACTATATCTTTAAATGATTGGTAAGAAAATAAAAATAATATCTAAAATTTATATTTCATTGTTTATGAGTAAAGTTGTGTTGGAACACAGAAAACTTAGTAAATATTGTCCATTGTTGCTTTTGTTGGACAATGTCAGAGGTGAGTAGTTACAGCAGAAAGTATATGGCTTTTAAAGTCTAGAATGTTCATTATCTGGCTTTTTCTAGAAAAGCTAACTCCCACTTTTGATTATTTATAGTAAAACAAACGTTAAGTTCATTCCTAGAGTAGTATATAGAACCTACAGTGAAGTCTATCTTCTGGTTTTGTATCTCAGCTTCCTCACTTGTTATGTAAGCTTGAAAATGATTACTTAATCTTTCTATATCTCAGTTTCCATGAGTTCAAAGAAGTAATATTACTATAACCTTCAAAGGGTTGTACTAAGAATATGAAAAGATAATCCATATAAATAGAAAAATATCTAGCACATGTAACTGCTTAAATGTTAACTATGATGATATTATTTCAGTAAGACGTTCTTGTTACTATTTGGTGGCTCTATTGGTGATTAATTCAATTAAGGGAGGAGAGTCTCTTTTCACCACATCTCCACTTGCATTGTATCTTCTAATCAGAGTTGGAGTGGTTTCCTTGGCTCTCTTGCTTCGGGTCAAGAGCAGGTAAGGCACAGATAATAGACAGTTTTGATACCTCCCATCTTCATTACACTTGGCTCCATTGATTCTCATCCTCTTTGGCCTTGAGCTTCTGTGGCCAATGTAACAATGTGGGTAGGTGTGAGAAAAACCCAGCCGACTTGGAAACTGAAGCATGACTTGGATGTGTTCGCAGTTCCAAACAATTGGAACATATAGAAGTTTTAACTTGAGTCTAAAAATAATACTGGAGAAAATGAGTAAGAGGAATGAGCAGCTATTCCTGGAAATGATTTTAAAACTCAAAAAGAACTCCAGAGTCACTGCCATTGAGTCAATTCTGATTCAGAAGGACCCCTTCATCAGATTTGTGTCACTGGAAGTCTTGATACAAGGAGACTGTTCATTCTTTTTCTGTGGAACATCTTGTGGGTTCAAACTGTATGGGCTTTTGGTTAGCAAAATGCCATGGTCCTATGCTACCAGAGCTCCTGAGATAGAGTAAGATCAGTTGTCATAGAGTGAATTCCAACTCTGGGAAACCCAAGGTTGTATTTCTGTCTTCAAGAAGCCAGTACTGCATCAATAAAGGGGTTGTGCATACAGAGGGTGGGGAAGGGACATCAGGATGAAAGAGAGGATTGCGGGAGCCAAATCAAGCTCTGTGTCCTTCAGAGTGGTGTGAGGACCAGCTCCAATTTTGATGTCAAGTTTGACATGAAGAGAATGTGAATGGATATGTGGGTAGTAAAGTAGTGATAGTGGCTTCCCGCCACCTAAATCTCCTGAATTTTTCTAGTGCTCTGAACTTGGCCCTTTAGCAGGATAAGGATCCAGTATGGTTAGTTTAAAATGAGTAATAACAAGTAGTTGCTCATGGTAACTATCTTATTTTCATAAAGTAATGCTGAAGCAGTTAATGTATTTGTAATCAAAATTTATCTAACGCCTTTTCCCTCCTTCCTTCCCCACTTGAATTTTTAAAAATTCTTCTCTGGTTTTGTTTGTCCTTGTTTTATTTCTTAGACAAATTCTACACTATTTGTGTTCAGGAGATTTAGGTTTCCAGATCTTAGTTTCTAATTCAGCAATTAACATCCCACCTGACTTTGCAATTTGGAGCTTTTCAGCTCACCTGTCTTTGTGGAGAGAAGTGGACATGTTCAGAGACAATACGGCGATGCAGTTTAGTGCAAAAGTTTTCAAATTGTGCTGTGTGGCCTGAAACCCCTTACTAGCTTTGTCTTTGTAATATTAAATATACTATCCTTTCTGTGTCTCTGTTATTTTCCATCTGTAAAACAGGCATAATTTTATTATTATTTCCCCCACTAGGTGGTTGAGAAGATTAAGCAAGCTAATTAATATATGTAGAGAATCTACAATGGTAGATGTTTCCAAGCTGTTTGCTGTTGTGCTCATTACTCTCTCCCAAGAAACAGCCTTTCAATTTAGCACTGAATATGTCATTATAATGAGTTCCCCCTGGAAGCCCTTCGAGATAATTGTTACTCCTTCTATTGATGAAATCATGGCTCAACGAGGTTGGACAATTTCTTAAGGTCACACCGCTGATAAGTAGGACTGCTGGTATGCAAACCATTCTGACTACCTACAGTGTCCATGCCCTTCCTATGAATACTGTTTGGGGGCCTCTAGCGAGTTGCATTGCTTACCAAAGGCCATGCTCTCTCAGAAACCCAGTGAAGGGTCAGCTACCAAAATCTGAACTGATTCAATAGTCAAAAGAGTTTTATTGCAGATTGGGTGTAATAATGCAATTTAAATATTTGAATAATAACCAAAATGGTGGTTAAAGAGTTGCACTGACAACCTAAAGGCACATGGTTCAAATCAACCGGTTGTTCTGTGGGAGAAGGATGGCAGTCTCCTTTTATGCAGTTTACAACCTCTACAAATCTCTCGAAGCTCAGTTATGAGTTCATTTCCACTCGATGGCACATAACAACAATGGTGAGCTATGCTGCTAAGCAAAGGCCAAGTTTCTCTCCGAAACCCAGTGAAGGGTCAGCTTTAAGTCTGAGCTGACTCAGAAGCAATGGTGGGTGTTAGAGGTGACTGGGTCTAGTAATGCAAATTAAATATTTCAATAATAATAAAAATGGCACACTATCATTTGAATATTTCTGTTGAAAATGTTTCTATCATTCTTTTTGATGTGAAATCAAGTAGAATTATGTGGATTAGAATCAGGGTGCATGCAATTTAGAGTTAAGGCTTTTTCCTGCTGTCATGGACTCCACAGAACATTCTATAAATACTTTTTTTCCTATCCCTTATATTTTCTTTCTTTCCCTTATAAGTGTCAAGCACGTGAACCTGATGTGTGAACTCAGGAGGAGTGTGTGTGGCCTTGCAGAACATGTGGTGGTGTGTTGGTGGAGGTGGGAGTGGGAAAAGGGGAAGATAGAATTAATTATCACCAGAGGGAAAAGTTGAACTGGGTGGAGGTTTAGAATGATTCACCTGGATCTTTGGCTCAAGTGACTTAATGAGTTTCTGCAACGCCTCCTGATAAAAGTTTGGCCAAGGAGATGGTATTTGGTTCTGGGTGTGACTGCCCCAAACATTGATTACTTTTTAGAGGCAGAGACTGCAGTTTTGCAAAAATGAAAATTCGAATACTAAAAAGGAGAGGGTGATGGCTCACCTGAGCAAGGTGGTGGGCCCAGGATGGTGAAGGTGACAGGCTTGAGCTGATGATATCAAGAGTGAAATAATGTGTTAGCAGTGCTTGGAAGCTAAACCATGTTCTCAAAGTGGATCTTAAACAGCCTGTAAGGCAGGAAAGCAGATCAAAGTAGGGAAAACAAGCCTTTGTTAGAAAATAATCCAAACTAAACAACAAAAAGCCAGGAGATGGCATTAATGAACTTGCCTTCTTATGAGAACAAGAGACTCAAGAAGTATTGAAGGAGCCTGTAAGATGTTTAAATTAGCATGCATCTGGCTGTACCTATTGAGTGTATTTAGCTTGAACGAATTTTTTTTTTCTCTATCAAATTCCATTTGGTAAAAGTTCAAAAGAAAAATAAAATGAGGTGGTGCTGTCCTAAAGAAAAACAATTGGATTAAGTAAGCCTCTTAACATTTCTAAAGTTTTGTCATGAAAGAGAGTCCAGGTTTATTAACATGTTATACAAAACCTTGTATGTCTTGGTTTTGGCTAATTTGTTGGGGATTTTGTTGGTTGTTTGGGTTTTTTTCTCATTCTTTGTACTTACAATTTCCTTCTGGGAAATTTGTTCTCTAACTACACTCAACTATTTGACATTTCCAGACCACATAAGAATTCTCAGGGCACGATGGCATCATAATGCATAGGAAGTTGCTGTGCTGGTAGCACAAAGGTCACACTTCTCTGGTGGTTTGAATTCCCCACCGAAGCTGCAGGAGAAAGATGGGCAATCTCTTCCAGCAAGATTTACAGCCTTGGCAAGCCAAGGGAGCTGGCTCTGATTCCATGGCAATGAGTTTGGGTTTATAAGAGTTCTTAGGCTTTTGGCCTCCATAGTTGATACTTATTCTACCTGGAATGAAATTGTCCATTTTCCTCACCTGAGAAATGTTTTTCTTCAGGATCCAGATCTTTCTTGACCATGCCAAAAATAGTATGTGTATTTGATTGTGTGTATTTGTTATGTTCACTTTAATAATTTTTTTTAAAAAAACCAACCCATAGTTTTTGGTTACACAACATTATTACTTAAATTTATCTAACCTTTCTGCTAGTATTTAGAATAGTGCCACTTTGTTGTTTCTTTAAATTTCAAAATATGTCATAATTTTTCCTGCATATAAATCTCTTTGAACTTTATATCTTTAAGAAAAAAATAAAAATTAAAAATACTAAATTAGAGTCTTTTGTTTTAATTCTTTTTAAAATTAGTTTTTATTGAATAATTCATATACTTTAAAAAACATTAATTACAATTGTTCAGTGCAATTCATTACTGCTTCTCATTGAACTTTCACCATACCTTGCCTTCTCCTTCACCTCACCTACTAATATCTATTTACCTAGTATTTTGAGGTTTTGTTCATTTGCTTGTTTTCTCTTGCACATCCTCTCTCCTTCCTCCTCCTCCCACCATCAGACCAGTTATGCCTATCCTATCCCAAGCTGTTCTTTATAATAGCAATATTGTCTCTTCAACCATTTGTTCCAGATTGAGCTTCCCTTCCCCTAATTCCTTTCAGTGTTCACTGTTCATTCTATTTCTGTTCTCTTCATCACCTCCCCACCAGGAGATTAAAGAGTCTTAGTACTATTGTGCTTTTGGTACCTATGAAACATTGCCTTCTAGAAAAGTTGATCTTTTTATGTATGCTTGCAAGAGTGCTTGTTTCTGTAGATCTTCTTCAATCTTAGAGCTCATCTTTCAAAGGAAAGAACGGAAGGAAGGAAGGGAGGAAGGAAAAAAGGGAGGGAGGGAAAAAGGAAAAAGGACCACAGATAAAGAAAAATGTCATACTATCTAAAAGTACGCTTGTATTTAATTTTTATTGGTAGGGGGATCAAAGTTATATTCCTATGTTTAATGCCCATTTGTATTTATCACATAAAAGAATTTTTCTCAAATGTAGTACTCTTAGTAGCAGGAGTTAGAATATGAGAAGATATGTAGAGTTAGGAAAGTCTGCTATCAGAGCTTTCTCCAAAGTCCTAAAGAGCAATGATATCAGTCTAAAGACCAAGGTGCACCTGATTCAAGCCGTGGTTTTTCCAATCATCTACTCTGCATCTGAGAGCCGGACAGTGAATAATGATGGCATCAAGAAGAACCAATGCATTAGAATTGTTATGTTGGTGAAGAGAGCTGAATATCCTCTGGACTACTGAAAGAACAAATAGATATGTCCTGGAGAAAGTGCAACCAGTGTGCTCCTTGGAAGCTAGGATGGTGAATCACCATCTCATATTTTGGGCATGTTGCTAAGAGAGGCTATTCTTTGGAAAGGGACCTTATGTTTGAAAGGTGGTGAACCAGTAAAAGAAAGGAAGATCCTCAACACTAGAATTGATAGAAAATCTGGAGCAATGGGCTCGAAGGTGTTAGAGACGATGAGAATGGCACAGATAGGACAGGGTTCAGACCTGTTGTTCACAGGGCCACTATGACTCAGATGCAACCTGATGGCACTTAATAACAACACTCAAATGAAGAGAAACCAAATCTATCTGGATTTTCCCTGGTAATAGTGGTTCACTAGCCTTCCATATGGTAGACCTAGGTTGGATTATTGGTCAGTGAATCTCATGGGTGGTAACTACTCTCTCGCAGTGGTTTGTGTGTTGCAATGATGTTAAACAGATGTCATTGTACCTCCTAGATTAAGACTGAGAAAAAAATCTGGGTGATCTACTGAAAACTCTATCTGAAAACAGGCCCACTGCCATTAAACAGATTCCAACTCAATCATCCAATCACACTGGATGTCTGGAGTTGTGCCTGTGTCTTACAGCATTCCAGGTACTTTTCTTCATTGGTTATCTCTCCCATATAACCCTTGAAGTAGGCACTATGACTTATTGTCATTTCAGAGATTAGCAAGTTGTGGCCCAGAGAGATGAAATAATTGCATATTCACATAGTAAAGTATATGAAAGAGATACAAATTCCTCCAGTCGGATTTAAAAATCACCATTCTTGACACATATCCTAAACTGTTCTGCTTAGGGCTTTTATCAAGTTTACTGAGGTACAAGTTATATTTAGTAAAATGCATCCTTTTATAGCTTACAGCTCTATGCATTTTAACAAGCATATGCAGCCATGCAACCACCACTGCAATCCAGATGCAGAATACTTCTACCATATAGCTTTCTTACTTGCTTCCGCCTTCCTTCCCAAAATTCTAGCAAATACTGACCTATTTTCTGCTAATACAACTTTGCCTGGTCCAGAATGTTGCATACATAGAATCTTACAATATGTAGTTCTTATAGTCTGCCTTTTCCCCCCACTTAGCATATTTTTAAATTCATCCATGTTGCATTTAAAAGCAGTTCATTACTATTCCCCTGTCTATATCTTTATTTTTATTCATAAAATACATCCACATTCATCGCTTTCAAGTCAATTCCAAGTCAAGGTGACCCTAGGATTTCGACGGTTGTAAAACTTTGCAGAAACAGACATATCTTACTCCTGCTCCGTGACTGGTGTATCCAACCAAATTCCCAACATTAAAGGATAGCAACTGAACTCTCAACCACTGTACCACCAGGGCCTGGTAAAATATACACAGGATAAAATTTACCATTTTATTTCTTTACTTAGAGAAACTTGTTTTCAGGCAGAGCTAACTCATAGCTGATCCTGCAGCAGGTTTTCAGGGACTGTAAATCTCATGGAGAAGACTGACCATCTTTCTCTCTTGGAGCACCTGGTGGATTTAAGCCATCCACCTCTGAGTGGGAAGCACAACTCTCTATCCAGCAGGGCACCGTGGCTCCCTACTTACTTTAATAATTCTTTGCTTTTAAAGACTGCATGATTTTTACATTTGCAGCCTTCTTTGTACAGACGGTGTTTAGTCCTAATATGAGAGTTGGCATATACATGTCATCCATTGGGTTTTATTGTATAAAGTAGAAAAACACAGGTTGACTAATAGAAAGGCTTACCAGTAGGAAAAATAAGTAAAAATAACACAATTTTTAGTATATTCATATGCTAGTGAACTTGAAAAAAAAGAAATATGGCTGAAAAACAAATCATTGGAATCTGGTTTATAGAGAAATGCCATTTATATTTGTCATTGGTCACATTTATAAACTGGTCTCATCTTGCTGATCACAAACCTGGACTGATGTAACAAGAACATATGTTTTCTTAGACTAAGATCTAGTTCTCATAGCAACCCAGGTGCTATGAGTTAGAAGGAACTTGCTAGCCACCGGTTTGATTGAGATCCAGTTATTCCTTTGTTAGGCAGATATGTAAAGGAAAAACCATGTGGCAATACAGCAGAGATATCTATAATACCTTCACATTCTTATCCATTCAGACATTCCTGAATTAGGAAATATGTACGCTAACCACAATATCACAGCAAAAAATGAATAATACTATGTGGATTAAAAAATGAGAATGATGTGGGAGTCATTACAAACAAATCTATGTACAAAGTGAGGTGAATGTAAAAGTAAAGCACAAATATAAGAAAACTTCAAACATCATGCAGGGTTGGTAAGGTGGTAAAGTACTGCTGACTTCTAAATTTGTGAATACTTTCTGATATTTTTCAAAATAATGTGTTGGTAAGTTCTTTCCCTAAATGGTTTTTGTCACCAGCAGCAATATTACTGAAGTATTATTACAGAAATAAGATAAAAATCTCTCTGTGGCAGTTGTAGTTACCTAATGTAGTGATAACTCAGATTTTACATAGATAGCTATGTTGGAACAAAGGCGCATTTGGAACACAAACCTCTCCATCTGATATTGTGGTGAAGGCAGTGACTATCTGTACAAAATCAAATGAAAATTGAGTCAACTTTACAGATTATTCAGGTCAATTTTTCTGTTTATACTCTCTATTCTCAAGCTCATGTTTGCCTCAATTATTATACATTTTGAATATAATAATTTAAGTTGATTAAATGTACTTTTAATTAATTTTCATTTAATTACTCATGTACATTATGCTTATTTCATTTACATTGTGTTTTATATAATATAAAGAAGCACAAACATATCAGTAAGGATACAAGTAGCATACTTTCTTTTAAAGTTTATATACTTAGCTATTTGTTTTCTATCTTATTTAAATTTCTCTCCTTTTTTTGAAGATTATGCCACTTTTATGAGTATGTGCCATTCTTTTCCCCCCCTTTTTTCTTTCCTTTTCTATATAGGAAGCATTGGAATAATTTTACGTAGGAAAATTCGTGCTTAGGACACAAGCTATATAAATGTGAAACTAAAATGTTGAAAGCATGAAAATGTATATTATAGGTTCTGTCTTCACCCTTACTATTCTTTCAGAAGCACTTTTCAGAAATACCAAAAAGATTTTTCTTTATGTAATGCAGTCAATGATTATTGGATTGACTGTCAGATTAACCAGTCATTTGTTTTGTTGAAAGCAAGGATGGTGATCTTTAGTCTTATATATTTTGAAAACGTGATCAGCAGAGACCAGTCCCTAGAAAAGTACAACATGCTGGGAAAGTAGAGGGTTGGTGAGAAAGAAGAAGACTCTCAAAAAGATGTGTTGATATATTGACCGTAACAAAGAAATTAAGCACAGCAATGAACTTGAGGATGGCACAGGATTGGGCATGGTTTCATTCCAGAATCACAGCCTTCTCAAAGGCACCTAACAACAGTAGCAATGTTTGAACAATGTTTATACAAACTTTATACAGAGGTAGAAGCAAGGTTATTAGTCCCCTTGTTGTTGTTATGTGCCATCGAGTCGCCTGCAACCCATAATAACTCTATGTACAGCAGCTCTGAACCTTGTGCTGCCCGGAGCCAGTCTCACTAATTCCGACACACCAACCACCTTTGCTCCAGTTACTGTAACATTCCATCTCATTCAGGGTCTTCCTCTCCTATGCTGTCCCCCAACCCTTCCAAGCATGATGTCCTTCTCCTAGGATCAGTCTCTTCTGGCCACTTGCCCGAAATATGTGAGTTGGAGCTTCAAAATCCTAGCCTCCAAGGAGAAACTTGGTTTCACCTTCTCCAAGATAGACCTATTTATTTTCTTGGCAGACAATTGTATGTTCAAGACTCTTTCCCAGCACCACAACTTGAAGGCATCTATTCTTCTTCATTGTTCAGCCCTCTGATGCATAGCAAGGAATTGCAAAGATCATGACCTGGATTAGGTACACTTTAGTCTCTAGACTGACATAGTTGTTTTTCATACTCTGGAGAGGTCTCTCACAGCAGATTTTCCCAGTGTAATTCGTCTTTTGATTTCCTCAGTCCTATTAATAGAATAAAAAAAGGGGAGAATTGGAAATGAGTAAAGTGTTACCCAAGCTGAAAGAAATTCTAGAGAAGGGAGATAACACATGTCTAGTCTTAAATCCTGGTCTGCTCTCAGCAGGGCATATTTTACCTTGCCTTCCTCTCCATAAGCTCTCCTGTTCCTTCCTAGACTGAAATACAATGACCAGTCTGTTTAGTGCTATGTGTGAATGAAGGAAGAAATATGCTTGATGCACTATGATTCCCAAGAGTCTGGGATATGAAAACTAGAAAGATATGTATGCAAATGCTGGAAAACACACAGTAAGGTCTTTAGTGAATATTATCTCAGGGCTTGTGAGTGTACCAAGTCAGAGGTAATTGAAACTTTTAAAAGTACAGTGCTTCCCCAATGACATTAAAACTGATGGTAGAGAACATTATCTGCTTATACCTCAAGTTTACAATAATTATATTTTTTATAAGTGCTAGTGACACATATCAATCTAAGACGTTCCAAAAGGGGGCAGATTGATTACCAGTTGCTACCAAATCAGCCCTGACTCATAGCAAACTGATGCAGGTGAATGGACTTTTCCATGGAATTTTAAAAATTAGGCCCTTGCTGAAACAGTTCACCAGGAATTCTCTTCCCAAGCACCACATGGCAAATTTGAACCTTCAACATTTTGGTTAGAAGTTGAGAGAATAAACCATTTGCACTACTCAAAAATTACTGAAACAAGAACCTAAACTCAGAGCTCGTGAGTAGATGTCAATGGATAGTTACTCTCCATCAAGTTACTGAGGATTAAAAATCTTTACAGGAGGAGTTGGTCTATTTTTCTTCTTTGGAGTTGCTGGTAAAATCAAGCCATCAGACACTCAGCCTCTGAGTCAGCACAATCTACTGTACACCATACTTCTAGAGCCGAGATATGGTTAATAAGAGAAGAAATTCTAGAATAAATATGATTCATAATATATGAAATAATATGTGATAGAATGGAAGCAAAAGAGTATTTCAGTAAGAACAGAACATACAGAGGAAGGAAGAGTAAGCAAGCTATCTTCCTAGCTTATTGAGAGTTTACTGTGAGTCAGAAACTAGGAAAGGTTCTCATGAGACAAAGGAAACCAAGACAATTTGGTAAAGAAGTGGTCCTGTTCTATAAGAGGTTTGTAGCTACTGGAGGGCTTGGGCAAGAAGAACATAATCACAAGACAATGTAATGTTGTTCA
Organism: Elephantulus edwardii; assembly: GCF_000299155.1. Lineage (NCBI taxonomy): Eukaryota > Metazoa > Chordata > Mammalia > Macroscelidea > Macroscelididae > Elephantulus > Elephantulus edwardii. Next base: position 7,252,404 of record NW_006399855.1, on the reverse strand, counting down.
GTCAGGTAAAGTGTGTAGAGTGCTAACCAATTTTTTTTGTAAAGGGATTAATAAGAATATCTTCCAGGAGACATTGATATCTAGATTCTGGTTTAGATATAGATAGAGAAGAATTAATTGGGCAAGAAGGCTCTGACTAACATGTGAGGAGTTTGAATGTATATAATTCATCTTACATCGCTATTGCAAGTGGACGTGCAGAGCCAAAGTTTTTAAATTGGGGATGAGCAGAATTAAATTTTTATTTTCAAGTGTTTGTGTTTACTCTGGCTACAAAATGGATAAAGGGTTGGAGGGAAGCAAAACAGAAGGTGGGGAGTCTAGATAAATGAGAATTACCATCATTTAAACAATTAATGAGCTTAAGTTAGGTTTTGGCCATGGAGGGGTGAGGAAGTGCATTGAATTGATGAGATAGAGAAGACTGAAGTAGCATGAACAGATAAGGATAATGTAACTTCATCTTACATGTTTTGGGGATGTTGTTAGGAAGAGTCAGTTTGGAAAAAGGTATTGTGCTGGGAAGATAAATGGTCAGGGAAGGAGAGAAAGACCATCAAGAAGATGGATTGACACAGTGATGCAATAATAAGCTTGAGCATGGCCATGTCTGTGGTGATGGCACAGGATAAGGCAAAATTCTAATCTGGTGTTTATAGGTCACTAGGAGTAAAGGTCAACTTGATGACACATGATAACAATGACAACAACAATAACAATGACAGCAGCAGCCACAAGTAAAGCTGGACATGGTAGAGAGATGAGCAGTCTTCTCCTGTTAGGATTTACAGCCTCAGGGACTCAGGAAAGTCTCTGTAAATTGGAATTGCTTCTATGATAGTGAGTTTAAGTCTTTATTTTCCTTGAAGGGAAATAAAAATGGTTGGGCGGGTGGAAGGACAGTGCAGGAGAGGAAGACCCTTGGTGAGAAGGATTGATTTAGTCACTGGGGTAATGGGGAGAAGTACGTAGGACACAATAAGATTGGCAAGGGATAGAGCAGAGTTTAGGGCTGTTATACATAGGGTCACTATGAGTCACAGGTGACTCGATGGCACATATCAACAACAACAAGGTAGAAGGAGCAATGCACTCAAGAATGACTCCTACGTTATTCGTTTGGGCTCATAAATAGATGGTGGATCATTCTCTGAAATAGACATCATAAACCTGCAGGTTTCATTGAGAAGGATATGAAAGAGGAAGGAGAGATGACAAATTCAGTTCTGACTTTCTTAAAGTTCTTGTAGGACACTCAATGTCTCAGAAAAAGTGGGCAGTGAATAATGATAAAGAACTGAGCTTTTGGAAAAAAAGGATCATAGATTTCAGGACCCTGGAAAATGTAAAGGAAGACTTTGAAGTAATACGAAGCTAAATTACTGACTCAAACATTTTATGTATCTAATTAGATTGATTTTTTTCAGTGTGTTGTTTCATGCTAATCCTTATGAATCAGAGTTTTAATGGTACAAATATAAAAATATAGAAAGAAATAGGAGAGCTCGTTAGGTTCTAAGCTATCAAACAAAAATGTGAAGACATTCCATTTGATGCTGCCATTAATTCCCCTTCAATCATTAACTTCTGAGTGAGAATAACAGTGTGACCCACTGTTTAGAATTAATTACGATACCTTAAAACCATCATTGATCTTGATAATTGTAGTAGTGCCTCTCTATAATTGATGTGGGATTTTTGGAGGCAGTGATCTTGACGATTACTCACAAGAATTCAAATTTGTAAGATATTCACTGTCCTCCGACACCTTCAAAGACATCTTTTGACTCTCACAGTAACTGAATTAAACAGAATAATATTGTTAGGTATGAGCAAGTAAATTTTGATTCATAACAACTCTTTATGACAACTTAGCTATTAACAGAAAGCTTGTGCTTTGAACCCATTAGTCATTTCACTGGAGAAAACCCTGGCACTCTGCTCCCATGAAGATTCAAACTCATTGCCATCAAGTTGAAACTCATTCATAACTGTAAATCACATGAGGGGAAATTACCTAATTTTCCTCTTCAGAGTTTCTGGTGGATTTGAACCATCTGAGAGGTGCTGCCTTTGGCTAGTAGCACAACTCCTTTAGGATTGCACAAGAAAAAAAGGTTATAGTTGAGAAAACCACATGGTGCAGTTCTACTCCCACTGTCACTACGAGATGGAATTCCTTTGACACTATACACGAAGAACAACACTTTATAGGAATAGATTATCAGGTCTTTTTCTTTTGTAGCTATTGGTTGAAATATATAGGAGAATCATTATTGGATTTTTTTTTTTTTTCAGTTTACTAGGTAAACAAACTGAAACTAAGGAAGGTGAAATGACTTGTCCAGATGAAGGCTTGCAAGTGATACCGTCATACACCTATTTCAGGTGTTGTGGCCACTAATAAGGTTACAATTATTTAAACTGGTCTATAAAGTTAATCACTCTATGCTTGGGAGGGTAGAGGGACGGCGCAGGAGGGGAAGACCCTCTATGAGATGGATTGATTCGGTGACTGGGGTAATCGGGATGGGTGTGTCAGAGGCAGTGCGGTTGGCGCAGGATAGAGCAGGGTTTAGGGCTGTTGTGCATAGGGTCGCTATGAGTCACAAACGACTCGACGGCACATAACAACAACAACAACAAGTGCTTACTAAATTAAACAATTTAGTTTGCCTACTGTATTACACATAGGCCACATGAAAAACATATAAGGTGTTTGAGAGATACAAGAACAAATGTACAATCTTTGAGAACTGAAAATCTTCATGTTGTTGTTGTTAAGTGCAATTAAGTGGAGCACAACTCATAGCTACCCTATGAACAAAAGATCTGAACCTGCACACCCATGTTTATTGTGGCTTTGTTCATAATAGCAAGGAGTTGGAAACAACCTAGGTGCCCATCAACAAACAAATGGATAGAGAAGTTGTGGTATATTCACACAATGGAATACTATGCTGCATTGAAAAACAAGGAAGTTATGCAATATTATTCAAAATGGGTATCCCTGGAGGACATTATGCTGAGTGAAGTATATCAGTCACAAAAAGATAAATACTGTATGGTACCACTGTTGTTAAAACAGGACTGACCTCAGGGTTGGGGAGAGACTGAGAAAGATGGGTTCAATAATGTATACTGCATTGAAACAGATGAGGGAGAAAACTGTTTAAAAGGGATATGTGATTAGATATTTTTGTCATGACAGGAGTCTAGAGCAAAGGCTACATGGTGGAGTGAACCTGGGGGAGAGTTTGTAAAACAATCAAAGAATTTTTCTTTTACTTTTCCAAGATGGTAGTGTACTAGGTGGGAGGGTTGAGAGGGGAAGAGGGGAGAAAAGTATAACAATGAATGAATGGAAATCCAAAGTCTCTGTAAATTTTTTCTGAAATTAATAATAAATTTAAATTAAAAAAAGAAAAAAAAAAGATCTGAACCCTGTTCTATAACGATTATTGTTTTTCTAATGTCATACAGTTTCCAAAGGCATGTTGCTTAGGAAATGGATGTCAATCCTTCCAAGCCTGTCCTATGTAGGAGCTCTACCAAACATTGTCCACCATGGGTAACCATCATGACATTTGACATATCAGTGGTAACAATGTTCAGCATCACAACAATCCAAAGTTACCTCAGTACAGAAAACGAACAGACCAGTGCATTACCTCTTGGAAGAATATTCTTCCCAAACACAGTTAACACTAGGCTTGAGAGCCAACTAACTGTTAAATACAAAGTCCTGCTCACCAGGTCCTGGTTGACTTAAACAAGAGGTCTCCAGTCTACAGCTGATTGTTAGCTAAATCCAGTCAGTCCAATAAGCTCACACACAATTGTGAACAAAATTAAAAAAACAAACAAGCAAACAAACAAACCCAACTTTACAGTTTACACCTGACTTTCAATTAAAACAAAATAACCTATGCTCCAGAATCCAACTGCTTCACACATGAACCTCCAAATTGGAGACGTAGTCAGGAGACATGTTGTTGTTGTTCTTAAGTGCCGTCGAGTCGTAGATGACTCATATGATTATACCATTAAATAACTGGCAAATTACATCATTACATGCTGCTTAAAAGAATAACTCAGAGATACTGGTAAATATTTTGGAGGATCACAATTCAATCCATAGCTGATGTCATGTAGAAAATTCTATCAAGTGTGTTAGACATTTGAGAACTTTGAAATATCAGCAGTAACAGTTTTTTATTGAATTTTTCTGTCAGATTAGTGTAAAACATCATTTTTAAATTCAGTGAAATATTATTTTAGATTTAATAGCACTGATTGATTACTTTGGTCAAATTGACATCTTTTATATTCTCCATCATAGTTTGAGAATACTTTCCAGCTCTTACAAAGGTTGGCTGCATTACACAGAATTTATGTGCTTAAATTTGTATTACACTGAACTGTTAACACTTTTGAAAAGCAAATTTTCCAGATTTTTTTTGAAAGACTTTGTCTGTTAGCCCTCATCTATTAATTTGGACCAAGTATAACATATTGAAAGAGGCACCCCATATATTCCCCCAATAGAAAAAAGCAAAATCCAACAGCTGACAATACAGTCAGAAGTTTTGGCACATGGTTAGAAAAAATGACTTCATCTGACATTTTAAGTCTCTTATTAAAACATACACATACAATAGTACTTAAGAAAGCTAAGGCTCAGGCTACTTTAAAATCTTATCCAAACCACTATCAGGAAAAGATGACAAAAATGACTTTGTGTTTACTGATAGCTCAAGTCTCTATTAACGTCTAACAAATTACATAGCCAGTAGACAGCCTTGGGTTATCTCTTGGAGATATCATTGATATTACAACATTGAGGGTAGCTTAGCATGAAACCAAAGCTTCTGTACTGACATATGATTATGCAGTGTCAGATTACCTAATCAGAAAAGTAAGCATGGGCTTACATGTGCTTATTTACTAATCTGTAGTGAATAATTTCACATTCTTTCTACCACTCAGAGATTCCTATCCTAAATATGGCTGGCATCTGTCTCTCTTCCGACACCACAGCACCATCCTGTACAGTTAGTGCCTTTTCTTAAATTTACAGCCTGTTATAGAGATGAATTGCCCTATAAGCAAGGTAAGCACAGATTCACTTGTATTTATGTCCTAATCTGTAGTGGACAATTCAAATGAATTTCACCAAAGAGAGTAAGTAAGCACAAGCAAACCTGTACTTAACGTGCTTATTGGGTAATAATCCACCTCTATTATTCTGTAATATTCAACTCTGCTAAAACTTTTCATCAGGATGAGTTCCAAGCTTCACGAAGAAAAAAAAACAAAACAAAACACCACACCCCAATCACCTAAAGTGCACTAGCATGATCTCTAATGCATGCATTAGGGAACAACATTTCAGGGACTGATAGGAGTTCTGTGGTTGGTAGCACTGTTTTGAAAGGAGAATAGTGAAAAAAGAGTTTTATTATTATTTGGTGAAACTGAATTAGGTACTGTTTTGTAATTGAATTGAGTACAAGAGACATCTACTTACAAACACACACACAAACACACACTCCTCTATAGCATTACTTTTCACTATAATTTTCTCTCTGTGTATATGTATGTATATATATATATATATATATATATATACACACACACGCACACACACACATATATACACATACATGTAAAGATAGATACAGATGTATTAACTAGTCAGTCTTATATCTATGGAAAAGACAATTTCTTTCTAGCTCTGGAACACATAGGGAGTTGTGCTACTAAACTCAAAGGCCACACCTTTCTGGAAGTTAGGTTCCAACAGCTGCTCCATGGAAGAAAGAACAGTTTTCTCCCATGTAATTTACAGTCTCAGAAACCCAACAGAGGGTCAGCTATGAGTAAGTTGTGATATGATGGCAATGAGACAGACTCATTACTCTTCCAACAGATTTGGGTCATGTAGGGTTAATAGCAGGATTTTGACTTGAGTTTCATAATGTTTCATTGACAAGTATGCAACTATGACTGTCATGCAATAATTGTGAATTCTGATATTTAAGGATCTTCATTGATTGTAGATTGCTAAGAAAGAAATGACTTCTAAGAATATTCTCCTCTGATTTGATTGTAATCATTTGGTCCTTCACTCTAGAGCTTTGGTGGTTAAATATGCTTGCTTTTGGCAACTCTTTTACTACGCTCCCAACTGCAGGGTTCCTCACATACAACTAGACCTTGTTGTGAGTTGGTTCTGATTCATAGGGACTCTATGAGCAACAGAACAATACACTGCCTGATCCTGTGATATTTGAGCCCATTGTTGCAGCCACTGTGTCAAAGAATTTCTCTGAGAGTCTTCTGCTTTCTCATGGATCCTCTGCTTTACCATGCATGCTGTACCTCTCCAGTGACTGGTCTATCTGATAACATGCTCAAAGTATTAAAAATGAAGTCTCATTTGCTTCTAAGGAAAATTCTGAATGTGCTTATTCTGAGACAGATTTTTTTGCACTTCTGGTAGTCTATAGTACAGACTAAAGATTGAATTGTGTTGTGATCCCAAAAGCACATAATTTGAATCCATCAACTGTTGCATAGGAGAAAGATGAACACTCTCCTCCCATGTTATTTACTGCTTCTGAAAAGTTGCTGGATGGTCAGCTATGGGCTGGTTCCAACTTGACAGCATACAACAACAACGTAACATATGTATGTGTGTGGAAGTTATATATGATTTGAGAAGCCAAACAGTTGTAAAAATGTGTGATGGGAAAACCTTTAATCCCATTACAGCCCTGATCTGATGTAAGAGGATTTACAGTGGAATGTGACTTGTAACACCTTGTATCTCACAAAAGATAAAGGCAGAGAAAGCAAACAGAGAGACCTCAATATCACTACAAAAGAAGAGTTGGGAACAGAATATACTTTTTTTGGACCCCGATTCCTGTGTTGGGAAACTCTAAAACAGGAAAGGCTGATACATATAGAGCTCTCCAGGAAATGCTGGGCCTATCTATGTGGAAGGATATGAGGACATACCTCGAGAATGAACAGAGAAAGATCATTTTCCCCAAAAGTCTGAATTTGGCCTTCTATACAGCAACAGAAATAGCTATTTGACAATAGATTTTTGTTTGTTAAGGTCATTCTTTTATGATATCTTTGTTACAGTAGCTCTAGGCAACTACAATAGGTATATTCAATACTATTCATTAAACAATAAATAAAATACATCAATTTTTCTTTAGTCATTCTTTGTCCAGCTTTCACTTGCATACAAAGCAATTGAAAATACTATGGCTTGCGTCAGGTGCAACTTAATCTTTAAAGTGATATCTTTAGCACTCAAAAAGATCTTCAGCAACAGATTTGCCAATGTAATACATAGTTTGATTTCTTGACCACTGCTTTGGTAGATCATGTTGATTGTGAATTCAAGTAAAATGACATATTTGGCAATGTCCATCTTTTCTCCATTTGTCATAATATTTATTGGTAAGGTTGTAGAATTTTTGTTTTCTTTATGATGAGATATAATCCATACTAAAGACTAACATCTTTGATCTTCATCAGTAAATGCTTCAAGTTGTCTTTACTTTCAGAAAGTGAGTAAAGTGTGTTATCTGCATATTGCTCATTGTTACAGAATCTTCCTCTCATTCTTTAAAGTTCTTCTTGATATAATTCAACTTTTTTTATTATCTCTTCAGGATATAGGTGGAATAAGAGTGGTGATATGATACAGTGAAATGCACATTTCTCCTGATTTTAACCTACACATTATTCCCCTGTCCTGTTGGAACAACTGCCTCCTGGTGCATCTCATTGTATGTGAGCATAATGAAGTACTCTGAAATCCCCCTTTCTTATTTTTACAATTTGTTATGAGCCACATAGTCAAATGTCTGCTGAGTAAATAGAGTTAAATATCTTTTTGGTATTCCCTGTTTTCAGCCAGGATCCAAAAGATAATATCAAGGCTATCTCTTAATCCAAGTCTTCTTTAAATGGAGACTTGGAAAGACATGATGATAATACACATAGAATAATTATAACTAATGATATAAAGTATATTGTATATAAATGATTGTATAAAACACAAAGTATGTGTATAAAACAAGATCTATATGACTGATATATGTAAACTAACAGAAAATTTAATAAAATTCTTATGTTTTCCTTGAGGATTTTATTTCTCAAGTAGAGACTCCTTTGCATCCCAGCCAAGTACTTACATCAACTCAAAAGTGTGTAAGGAAGTAGTCAATTTAGAATGATCTGTGGAAGCCTAGGAGACCCTTTTGCACAGGGCTAAGTGCTCAGCTTGGTGAAAGGCAGTAATTTGAATCTATGGAAGAAAGATATGGCAATCTGGTTCCATAGCAATCACAGCCTTGATAACCCTATGAGACAGGTTTACTAGATTCTCTAGGATTGCTATGAGTTGAGATCTATTCCACAACAATGGATTTTGTCTAGTTGGATTTTTTTCCCCTGCATATATCACTCAGACACAGGAGAGAAACCAATAGAATAACAAGTCTTTGGTTGTTTTGCTCATAGCTTTTCCATCCCTCTTTCCTATATAGTCTTGTCCTACCTTATGCCCCTTAAATAGAATGGCCCCTTAAAGAGAAACACTTGTTAAGGGGTGTGCTAAGGGGAGCTCTGGTGACCTGATGATAAGAAGCTCTGCTGCAATCCCAAAGCCATTTAGTTCAAGTGCACCAGGTTCTCTCATGTGCTTTACTGCCTCTAAAAACCTAGTGGAGGGTCAGCTATGAGTTGGTTCCAACTCAACAGCAGACAACAATAGCAAGAATAGGTATGTATTTGCATTAATTCGTCCATCAACTCCTATTCCTGCTTGCTTAGACATGCATGCATATTTGAACACACATAAAGAAATTATCACTCAGTGATTACAATGATGACTAGTCATAAATGCTTCTGGAAATTCTATGAACCTGGAAAAACGATGATAGTTATAGAAAGGCTTTGGGTCTTTTGTTCATAAGATTGCAATGAGTCATGCTTGACTCTACAGCAATCACAACAGCAACAGTTGAAAATAAGTGAAGTAGCATGGAGACTTCACAAGGGGTACAGTCCCCATTAACACCATCCACAGTGCTAAATCAATCCCATAAGATCAGGTACAACTTCCATTTTCCTGCACCTACTTTGTTAATTCAACACCATTGTATTGTTCTATTACTGGGCTCCAAATCTGTTACAATGGTCACACAGATCTTTCAGAATTATATTCACATTTATGGGCTTATTCGAGAAGTTAACATGTTACAACTCAGGTTAGCATCAGAATATGTACAATTCCTCAGTCAAGAAAGCTTCTCAAGCATACTCATAGGCCCTTCAGCCTTCAGGCTTAGGCAAGTGCCACAAAATTCTCATAGATCTCCAAATTATGACCTCTTCCCACTCCTCCTACAAGCTTGAATGGAGGGCTCTGGCTCTGGCTTTGTGGAGTAGCAGTTGCAAATCAGCTCTGTCTCATGGCAATTTCTGATTCTCAGCTTAGCGTGCTGCTACTCTTGCGTAGATCCCAGTCTGCTTGGTGCAGGAATCTCTGGCCTTGAAGGATTACATTACATTCTCTCCTTTTTTTTTCTTTCTGTTTTTTCTTCTTTGTAGTGAGAGTCCTGCCTTTGGTGCTAAATATGCTCTATTTAATGGGACGGAAAAAAATGAACCAATTCCATAATTATTAGTTTATACACATCCTATTGCAAGTCTCCATCCAATCATGTGGTGAAAGCAGAATGATGGCTAGAAAAGCCATTTTGAACAATAAACCAAAACCACAAGACTAGTATGTATTAAATATGCACTAGTGATGAAAAACATACAGACACACATGCACAGGTCCATATAAACAATCATACACAAACAGATATAAACAAATGGTTTTAAAAATGCCCAGTTGTTTTGATGTTTGTATGTGAGAGAAGGACTTTGCTCCAAGAAATTTTCTGTTAATTATTTTGCAGAAAAAGATCACTAAGTCTTTCTTCTAAACCCCTTTTGAGTGTTAACAGAGGTCAGATCCATCTGACATCAGTAATGATACCCCTGATGTCACAGCCTTTTGAAAACCCAGCTTGAAAACAAAAACAAACCCAGCTTGAACTTTTAGCAGTTCTCTATCAATATACTGTTCTAACAATTTTGGGGTGATCTTCAGCAATATCTCTCTTAAATATGAAATTATTGCATATGATATTGTTCAGTAATTTCTTCATTCTATTGGATCACCTTTCTTGGGAATTGAAACAAATATGAATCTCTTTCAGTCAGTCGGACAAGTGTCTATCTTCCAAATTTCCTGGCATAAATTGGTGAGCTTTTCTAGGGCTGCCTCTGTTAGTTGAAGCATCCTGGGTTCTTAATTCTGCCCAAACCAGGGAGTTCTGGTGCTGTAATGTTAAGGTATGTGCTGCCAATGCAAAGATACATTGTTCAAATCCACTAGTATACTCTATGGCAGAAAGATGGGCAATCTCCTCCCTTGCAATTTATTGCCTCTGAATATCTGTTGGAGAGTGAGCTATGGGTCAGTCCTGACTCAAAGGTAAACAACAACAATAAAAACAATGCATGAATATGCCTTGTTAAATCTGTGTTGTCTATGGATTTCTTAATTGAAGCTCTTTTCTCAGTTGTGGTTAATAATTGTAGTAGACAAGTCAGAGTGTACAAATTAGAAGATACGTAAACCACTGGAAGTAGGAGTGGCATCCACTTCCTAAACAACATGCCTCTGGAAACTCTATGAGCTTTGGCTTCAGGTCTTTTGTTCATAAGGTCGCTATGAGTCGTTCTTGACTGGACAGCAATCAACAAAGAACACCAACAGCAAACCATTGCTATTTGCACTATAATTAATTTTATATTCTCCATATCAATATTATGTGAAGTTCCCTGTTGGTCTCAGGAATTCCTACACTCTCTGACAACTTCTGTTTCGGAACAAGGGAAACTATGACTGGAGCAATGGGGCAAACCTCTGCACATGTATGTGATTAACCTAACCCCACCTTCTTTCTATGCAAGGACAAGAATTATATTCATTCCCATTTTTTGGCTTCTTGTCCTCATTCTGTGAAGATAAGAGAATGGCAGCCAACAGAACCAGGCTGTCTGAGACAAATATTCAGTAGAAGTGTGTTTTAATGGATCTCAAAAGATAGAGAACTGAGTTATCAACTCATAAATGTGTTTGGAAGCACCTTATCTAATTAAAACTACATGGCTGTAACTTTCTTCATTCACTCAGTGTGTCTATCTAATTTTCCATCTTTATATCTGCTCTAACAGATCTTTCTAAAACAACTTTCACCATCATCATAAAGGCTTCCTTTGAAACCTGATTATTAAGTCCAGGGAGTGCTAGCTTATGTATTTGCTATTTCCCAATTGGAGTTCTATTCAAGATAATCATTTCATAGTATTGTGGTTTGTTTTGATGGGTGAGTGGGAACATTTATTTGCTTTCTGATGTGAGAGTAGACAGTTTAAATGCTAGATAGATCTGATAGTGAAGAAGACAGGAAAATAATCCATTAAGAGTTATAAATAGTACTTTCCATTTATTGATGATCTACCATATATTGAACTCCATGCCAGGGACTTTGCATATATTATAATTTCTTTTTTTTAAAAAAAAAAACCCATACCAAACAAACCTAGAAATTGGACTGCAGGTTTTTTGTTTCTGTTTATTTTTTGTTTTTTTGGTTTGTTTTTTTTTTTTTTACTACCTCAGTAAGGAAATAGAGTTTCAGTAATTTAGTAAAATTTGGGTATGGAATATATTAATTTATATGAAGCTCCAGACATAGCCAATATGAAATATATATTCAGAGTCTCAGAATTTAATGATGGAGTTTATGTGCAATCATTTCTTAAGACCATTTGCAACTTTTCTCAGTACTCTTTTGAACTGAGATGGGTGTTTTTGTGTTGGGTTTGTTTTTTTTTTTTAATCTAGATCCAAGGTTACAAAATATGTTTTCTGTAATAGGAATCTACAATGTGGTTTTTTTTTTTTTTATGATATTTGGCAGAGTTTATGTGTTAAAATCCTTTGGAGCCAAAGTGCCTAGATTTGAGTCTTTACTATGCAATTACCTGCTGTGTGATCTTGTACAAATCAGTTAACTTCTCTGTGCCTTAATGTTCTTTGGTCTTAAAAATGAGAATAATTATAGTGCCTACGTCACTGAGTGGTAGTGAGGCTTAAATGAGACAAAATGAACAACATTCTCAGGACAATGCCTAGCATGTGGTCAACATCATATTAATGTCAATTATTATTAATTATTATTATTATTAACAATTTTGTGTCTCTGTTTTTTAAAATGTATTAGAATGTTTATCTTCTAAGTGGGAATATAAAGAAGGGAAAAATTCTTTAATATATATATTTTAGAGCATGAATTGTAGAAATATTTACTAAAAACACACCTGACATAAAAAGAAAACTGAAGAAAGAGTTTATGGTCTTTTAAGAGCCCCTCAAACTCAAACCTCGTTCATTAACTAGATTAACAGGTTTGGTCTGTAAGAATAGTGAAGTAACAGGAGTGCAAAGACTATTTCATTGTGGTTATTAAATGGAAGGAGGTTGACCAACCAGTAGCCTATGGCAATGGGTTAGTCAAACTGAGACTTGACTGAGAGACTGATCACAATAATGTAATAAGAAAAATGAGCAAGAAATTTAAAAGGCAAAGCTGTGTGGGTGGGAGTCTTCTTGTTGAGGTAACTGGTGTTATAACTTTATTGACTATTATTTCAGTCAAGTGAAATATCTCTGTGACAAGCCAAGACAGAGCTTTAAAACTTGCTTACTATTCTTTTTCTTTCTCTTGTTCATTTTTTCCCTCTACTCTTTGTCACCCTTTCCCCCCTTTCCTCATTGTTCATTGTCCCCTCTCTTTGCCTTCTTCTCTTCTGCCTTTTTAATAAACATATAAAAAAATATTTGTAAGATATTTATAACCCATTGTAGGCAGCTGCTACAAACAAGGTCAAGAGAATGCCTCAGCTCCAAATTGTGAAAAATGTACAATGGATTCAATACTTGAACACATAAAAACCATTTCCGTAATAAGCATTGAATTCGGGAGAAAGTTTGTGCTAAAATGGCTAAAAACCTCTTATTGTTTTGTTGAGTTTTTTTCTCCCCAAATGATTACTTGAATATATGCTTTACTTTTTCATTAGCATTGTTTCCAAGATCCGCACTGACTTGTTGGAGCTACTATTACCGCAATAGTGGAATGGTGGAAGAAAGCAGCATAATTATTCAATGTGCGCCTTAAACACTCCACCTTAAACATCCCTCTGATAGAAGTCAGCAAATCTAAACACAAGACATTTCAACAGGAAAGGAATAAATCAAAGCAAAAATATTATAAAGACTCAATAAAATTAAAATAACTTTCTTTTCTGAGAACTTACCTCTAATTTACCTTTTGGTTAGAGAGTATTTAAAAATGAATTAGGAACCATCAGGAGCAAAAAGATGTCGGCATAAATTCTTACATCAGAAATAATTATTGTTCTTCCCAACACTCCCATAGATCTTGAACCACTCAATGTCTATGATTTGTTTCTTTCTCAACAATTCCAGCTGACTATGATTTCACTTTTCTCAGAAATCCTGTAGGATGTATTCATAGCTGTAGTCATTACTTAAATTGTATGCCCTAATGTGTCATTTTTATGACAAAGCCCTCTCATATTTAAATCTCACCTACTGGATTTTATGGTGATTTTCATTCTTGTGGAAGCACTCTCTATATAACAGGTTCTCAACACACAAGCTGACCTGACTGATGGGATGCATGCTTGGCCCCCCTCTCTTACAAGGATTTGTATTCATCAAAAGCAGGACAGGTTTCTCTTTTGCTGGAGCTGAGTGGTTGCTAGCAAAAGAACTTTCCTTTTCTCATCAAAAGGGATATGAGGTACTGTGCTGCCTCTTTGTATCAACTTTTCCTCTGTCTCTGTTTTTTTATGAGATAGCCCCATAAACTATTTGCAAATGGAGTAATTCCACGTTAGTTTTACTTGAGGGTGCAAGAAAAATTATGCTTTTGCCTATAAATTCTTCCTAGATTTACAACTCTGCTTTACTCACGCAGGAACATGGCAGGGATGAGGAAGAATATGAGAATAGATGAAAAATAGGCCCCTTGAATTGTTGGTTAGTCTTATTTCTACTCTCCAGCAGCCAAATCTACAGATATAAGACAAAGGCAGACTTGGCTGGAGGATTAAATTCTATTTTCACAATGAATGAGGTTTCTTGGAGATCTGAAAATGTTATATCTAGGGGGAAAGTGGGGTAAAAAGGAAAACCAATCAAGTCTCCTTTTTAAATGTCTATTTGTAAACAGAATTAACATCGTTGATTTCACTGTATGAACAGCATCAGAACAATTTTCTAGACCAACATTTTGAATTTTAAAGTCAATCTACAAGTGGACATGCTCAACCCTAACACACGTAGTAAATAAGAGAGCAGGCAAGACTGCATTTATCACCGACTTTTCAGGTCATCTGCTAACTATTCCAGGTATCTGATTCCAAAGCAAACATATCATATAACTATTAGGATCCCTTCAAGGCGTTTTAGTGAAGTGAAAGGGCAGGCAATGATCTGTGGTTCAGATTGCCGCTGCAGCCACTGTCAGTAGTATTTCTGGAAGGGAAGACTTCATTTTATTATTTTTTCATTCACTTATTCATTATGCTTTTTCCTATGTAAATTTTTATGGCAATGATAACTATTTAATTGGATATAAAGATATGTAGAGATAAAAGTAATAATTACAGTAATTACTGTTCTCTCTCCCTAATGGTTGCTAGGTCTTTCTGGAATGTTACTGTTCTCTATCATCTGAAACCCCCTTCCTGGCTCCAGTGACCCTGAGTATGTCAACTCTCTGAGCTTTGTGTGTAATATGGTGATAGGAAGCCATTCACTTTCTAAATATCACCACCTTTTTAATAATGAAAACTACATTACTATGATGAGTAGGAGTTACAGTTTATTTACCTAGTATATTAATTCTGTGATGATATTAGAAATTTGTTCATCTACTCCTCACTTTATATGTATTTGGTAGAGACAGAGAATGAGAAGGGGCTTTTGACTTATTATTACAAGGGTTATTGGAATAGATATGTATTTATTGTATGGATTTATATGTATTGTCCTGGGTTTTGTTTGTGTGTTTTGGTTAGTTGTTTATTTGCAAGAGTTTTTTTGTGTGTCAGCTGTGTTCAAGTGGGACACCAACTACAGGCAAATGTAGTATCTCTAACTAGAAATACTAAATCATAGAAAGTATCCAAGGATAAATATCTCCATTCTCTTTAGAAGATTACAGTGTAACTGCCTATTTTATAATATTTATTGCTATGTTATTTCTACCCCCCCCCCATCTATGAATCTGTTTTATCAGCAGGATTCCCCAAACTTACTTGGTCATAAGTATCATCTAAGCACTTAACAAATACATAAGGTCAGAAATTTTATTTGGAAATTGTTATTTTAGATTTAAGGCAGTGCTCTGGAATATACATCTTAAACAGAGTCATCGACTACTGCAGTTTTAGAGATAATTGAACTGAGTAAAGCTTACAGTTGCTAATGCTGGAGTTTGCTACACATGCCATTAATGCGGTAAAATCCCCACAAAAGAGAAGAAAGTTTGTCTACTTCTGACCTTCTCAAAATTAGAGGTGCTCAAGGAGCCTTCAACATGCGGCATTAGGAACCATCAGACCTTGTCATTTGGCTTTTCTTATAACTGCTATAGATGGAACAGTCCAAGAATTGGTTAACAAAATAGCCAAAATCCACACTTTCACTTGCCTCATGCTGTAGTATCTGTCAGAATAGACCCAATGGCCATTGAGAAAGCATTGCCACTGTCTGGGAGAACTGTTTATGGGATATGTCAAGTATTTGTGAATTTCTGGATTTGTAATGGTTAATCAGAGAAATGACTAGGCCTCCATGGGTGACTTAATGAATATTGAACTGCTGTTTTTAATTCTTGTTAGGACTCCATTGTGAAATCATAGCCAAGCTTGTTTTTCTTGTCCGAGTTTACCGCAGCCAGGCCCACTTGGATATAGACTAATTCAGACTCCCTTAAAGCACACAAAAAAGTTTATTGTGTATTTTCTCCTCAATTTTCACAATTTTATTATTCTTTAATAAGCATTTTCTCAGAACTTGGCAGTTTGCAAATCTCTTAAAATAAGTTTTATTAGCGACCTCTCACAACACACCTGTGTGGTAGGTCCTTGCTTTGAGCCTGCCTTTACAAGATATGAGTGAACAAAAATATAAAGACAGACTGGATTCCCTCTTTGAGCTCAGTCTCTGCTTTGTATCACAGGAAAACAAAACAGAGACCTCCCTGCTCATTTTTATTTTGGGTTATGTAAGTCGTGTAAGTGATATTGCTCAAATCGTCAGATACTTTATTTTCACTTTGTTTGCATTTAGGAATCACCCTCTGGAATATGACTTATGGGAAAGCAAAGTAAGCATTAAGAATGAATGTATTACTTAAAAGCATAACAACAAAACTGAAAATTTAAATAACCAAAACCTAGTACATAATTCTACCTGTTGAAAACAAATGCAACAATGAATTTTTTTAGTCCAAGCGAATGACAAATTACTGTAATGATATAATGACTTGTGCACATCTTTTCTTTACGTGGGGGTATTTAACTTACTGAAACATATACTCATGATTAAGATCTGAGATTTTTACTAATAACTTTATAATTCTTCAGCCCACGACTAGAAAGAGTCATTTACATTTCTCTTAGTTGAACTCTTAAACACACAAATATAAAGATGATTGATACAGCTCCAAAAGAGTTTAGAATATTTTATTTTTTAACCCTTCTATAACTCAAAAATCTTCTCTCACAGCTTCATCGTATCATCTTCTGGGCATTTGAAAACTTGAGGTGAAAGTTCCACTAATCTCCTTTTACCCTCTGCCTATTTTACAAATCTTTAGATGTATAACTGTTGGGAAATATAATTATTACACAAAGTTAATAATTTACTCATATAAACTAGCTTCTAAAAAGCATATTTTATTTGTTCCAGAATGATTATTTATTTATGTTGATTAGTGTAAATTTATTGCTCATTAAATGTTTTTTAATAAGAAATAATAATTTGATATGTGTATATGTGTACATAGACTCAAATCAGATAACAATTTGTTAAGCAATTTCCATGATCAAATATATACATATATTTTAAAATTTTGTATCTATGCTATTTTACAAAATTTTGATGGATAGTTTTGTGGTTTTTTTTTTTGCAGTAAAAATTGATTTTGTGCCTGCTCTTCTTAGATTGCATAGAAAGCTATTTCCTATGTTTTACATTTTATGTATAGGCTTAGTAAATACACAATTTAGAAGAGTTCAAGTCAATAGAAATCACCAATAAAGAGGATTATGGAGATTGGAAAATATTTCTTTTTAGTCAGTATCTTTGTTAATTAAGTTTATTATTTTTATAAAAGTAATTGTGAAAATAAGTATTCAGAGAAATTTAGTTTCTCTTTTCATATTCAGAGAGTTCACAGATCTAAAGGAAGCAATGCATACTTTTTATTAGACACAAAATTTTGAAAATGTATCATATTTTACTGTAGTTAGAAAAGTAAAAGCTGTGACAAATAGGTTAAAATACTTTTAAAAATTTTCATTGTATTTCTATATATTGTTATACATATTAGTCTGTTTTTCTTTACTTCATTGGGCTGATAATATTGCTATTTACACATTCTAAAAATGTTTTATATTTAACTAAAATTGTGGATTTAAAAAATATATGGTAGAAAATCTATATGTAAGCTTTATTGAACAGCTTTTAGAAATGAAAGTGTGACACAATTTCAAAAGAACAGTTAATAAAGTATAATTTCTTAGGAGGCATTTGATAAGACCTACAAATCTAAATGAAGTAAATGAGAATTTTTAGATCAAGTATACTGTGCTGAGCTAAATTATCCTTTGTTATTCTGTCCCTTTTATTTATGACTATTACCATTAAAAAAAGAATGTTCCTAATGTACTCTTTTAACAAAATCTTTTCATATAATATTACTAAGATGTTTATGTATATGCAGAGAGGATTTGTTTTTCTCAAATCCTAAACAATTTTCTAAACAGAATATATCACTCTTTTTGGTACATTTAAATCAATATTGTGCAGTTCAAGTAGTTGCATCATGTTTTCCAGTCTTTGAAACTAACAATTGATTGTACAATTGTGCTGAACCCTTGTGCTGTTGATCTCTTCTATTGCCCATTACGAAAACATCACTTCATAAGAGTAAAAATTACCCACACATTGGGAGTTTTAAACTCATGTATAAGGTCTCACTAATTGGCATTATTTTCTATGGTAAAACTTTTGAATTGATCTTTTAGCAGTAAGCTGCTAAAATAGGAGCAATATTTATTTCACTCTTCACTGAATAGAGCAAAGAATAAGAGAAAGTGAAACTGGAGCAAAATCTGTCTTATGAAAAATTGGTGAGTTTACTGATTCATAGTATCCTTCTAAACCCTAGCTTTCGGGTAATGATCTTTGCTTTAAGACAGTTATTCCTTCAGTATTGTAGAATCTAACA
The DNA here is from genome assembly GCF_000299155.1 of Elephantulus edwardii. Lineage (NCBI taxonomy): Eukaryota > Metazoa > Chordata > Mammalia > Macroscelidea > Macroscelididae > Elephantulus > Elephantulus edwardii. The sequence continues at coordinate 7,233,700 of NW_006399855.1, read as the reverse complement.
GTTTAATGCATCAATAAAACAATAAAGATAAAATTAACTGGCTTTATTACCACCTCCTAGTATTCCTTTATAACTAAACCCCAGCTCAGTGGGAGTTAATTGCTCACAGAGATCTTTAGAATGCGTTCTCCTAGGGCAAAGCGTCATTGGACTTGGAGAGTTAATTTACCTGTAGTAATATGCCTGAAGAACAAATCAAAATATTAACTATGTATCTAAGACACACAGAACAGGAAGTGAACTGAGACCGAGTTGGTAGTAATGAATCAACACACACACACACACCATGGCACTACCCCAGAAAGAAACACTTCAAACTCTTGCAAAAATTCACTGTCTTGGCATGCACATGCAAACAAAGAGAAACCCAAGACTCACAGTTCATTTGAATTCACAAGGGAAACTTTTCGGGATGGATGTTGGTTTGACGTTGTCTTACTGATGCAGAGGGAAACCAAACCTGTTTTTAATTGCAAAGCCAAATGGTTTATGCATGGGCTCTGCCATGCTTGTGAGAACTTGCTGCTTGTAGCGCCCCCTCCCCCCTCCCCGAGTACGAGACTAGGCTTGCCAACCCTGAGCTTGAACATGGTCCTGTTTAAAAGGAGAAGCCTTACAGGGATTTTTTTTAAGAGGAGGGGTGTCAATCTATCAGAGTTGTCGCAGTTAAGTGGGTATATCTGCCTATCTGTTACCACTTGCTAATTATGGATTTGGGCGATAATTGTCATAAATCTTACCACAAAATTCACAATAAAATGCATTTCCTAGGAGCAGAGGGTGATGTGTCAAGAAGGATGAAGCTAGAATGTAGGAGCTCGTAGCCAACAGATCGCAAAACGTGTGTGGGAGAATTGTTCACCGTTTAATATTCCAGTGAATACACATATTGTTGCATGTGTCAGGTTGCTTCGGGCAACATTGCTGACATTCCATTATAGGAATGGTGAGTGTACACAGAGGTCTATAGAGAAATTTATTTTCATATACCCAAAAAGGGCCTTCAGAAATACTCCTTATCCTTATTAGAGCAGGGCTGGAAAGGGTTGTGGAATAAACAAATGCTTAGAGTTCGGGTGGCCTAGTGGAAAGAAGCTAGGCTGCAATCCCGAAGGCAAGTGGTTCAGGGTCACCAGCTGCTCTGCGAGAGAAGGATGGGCAGTGTCCTCCCAAGCAATTAACTATCTCTAAAAACTCACTGGAGTATCAGCTAGTTCTGACTCTATGGGACACCACCATCACAACAACATAATAAGAAGCGTTCTTGGTTTTGTAAGGAGCTGCTCCATCCTAGCAAAATTAGATCTCAGGAAACTTTTGAGATATGCTTGCATTATTTATTATTCCAAAGATGGCTGAAAGATAAGAAGAAGAAAAGAAGGCTCATGATTCATGAAGATAGCTATACTGTTCTGCCTAGGGTTCATAGTAAAAGCAAGTATAGCCTAAAAAGTAGTTACTGCTTTTGTGTCCAGTTCTTGAAGTCACTGCCACCACCTGTGACTGACTCATTAACTATTACTTTCATTTTGTCTCTTCCTCACTTCCATTTACTCTTGTTTCATTAACTCTCAGTTTTAACTCCCCCACAACTCACTCTCTTTCTCTTTCTCTCTCATACACATACACCCCTGATCTGATGTTCTTGGCGTTAAAGAGTCATTTTTCTACAGTTTAGTTATTTGCTGTTCTTGTGTACCATTGGATCAGAACTGACTCATAGGCTGAACCTCCAGCAGGTTTTCAGAGACAGTAAATCACACAAGAGGAGACTGCCCATCTTTCTTCCACAGACCAGCTGCTGTTATTGTTTGTTGTGGAGTTAGAACCAATCCATAGTTGACCATCCACAGCAGCAAAGTAGGGAGTGGATTAGGATAGTAAACCAGTGCAGTTCCTTACCACTGAAATCCAACCTCAGGTAACACTGAATTAGGATGAAGTATGTACAGATGAAACAAAGCTAATGAGTGCTAAGATGTGTACACATTAAAGGATTTTCTGTTCCTTTGGCATATCTAATTTTGCAACAAAAAAATATGTGTGCAGGTATATATGTTTGTGAGTAGATCTAAGTGTAGGTATATATAAAAGTTTAAATATGTGTGTGTATATGATATATACATATATGATATATATGATATGACATAGATTGTATGATATATGATATATATGATGTATGTGTATATGTATATGTATATATCTATCTCAGATCATTCAGGAGGCTGTACTATATGAGGAGGAATGTGGATTCAGAATTGGAGAAACACTCATCAGCACCCTGCATTATGCAGATGACATACCTTGCTTGCTAGAACTGAGGAGGACCGGAAGCATTTCCTGCAGAGGGACAAGGACTATAGTCTGCAGTATGGTTTGAAGGTCAACATCAAGAAAACAAAGATTCTCACAACTAGGTCCAGTGGCAGCATCATGATAGATGGAGAAGAGATTGAGAATGTTAACAATTTTAGCATTCTTGGTTCCACAATCAACACTCTTAACACCAGCAATGAGGAAATCAAAAGATGAATTGCATTTGGAAAATCTGCTGTCAGGGACCTCTCCAGAGTGCTAATGAGCAAGAATGTCATTCTAGAGACTAAGATGCACGCTGGATCCAGGCCATGGTCTTTGCTATTACTTGTTATTGCATCAGAGAGCTGGATTATTATTAAAGAAGATAGAAGAATTTGAGTTGTGGTGCTGGAGAAGATCATGGAACAAACCATAGAGTACTAAAAGAACTAGCAGGTCTTTTCTGGAGAAGGTGAAGACAAGCTGTTCCTTAGAGGCAAAGATTTTTTTTATTTTATTTCATTTTATACTGGTTTACTAATGAAGTTTGTGTACATTGCTTTTCCACACCAGCTCTTTCCCATTTCTTTAACCTACCCCTCACTTTCTCTGATTACCCCCCTGCCCATTCTCACCCACTACTCCTACCCTCCCCCCTTAGATCCTCATACCCATTTTACTAGTTATCTTTCTATTTCTATGATAATGCTCTTATACAGGATTTGTCCTTATGGGACTGAGTTAGTTCACTTAGTATAATGCTCTTCAGCTCTTTCCAAGTTAAGTAGTGATTTTGAAAATCATTGTTCCTGCATGCTGCATAGTAGTCCATCATGTGAATGTACCATAGTTACTCAAATCATCTGAATGTGCTTGGACATCAGGGCTTTCTCCATGTTCTGTTATAGGGAATAACACTGCTGTAAACACTGGTATATCAGTCTCTATATATGCCTCCATTCTACTTTTCTTGCGGTATATTCCAAGCAGTGAAATAGCTCAGTCATATGGAATTTCTATGTTCAGCTATTTGGGGAAATGCCAAACTTCCGTTCAGAGTGGTTGCACCATTTTACAACCCACCAACTATGAATTAGAGTCATTATCTTTCCATATACTCTCCAACATTTATTTCTTGCTGTCCCGTTAAACTTGGAGGCAAGGATTTTGAAGGTGCATCTCACATACTGGGGGCATATTGCCAGGAGGGACCACTCCTTGAAGAAGGACATCACACTTGGCAGGGTGGAGGGGTGGTGTAGGAGAGGACGAACCTGGATGAGATGGATTGACATAGAAACTGAGGTAATGAAGGTGGGTGTGTCAGAGATAATGAGATTGGCCCAGGATAGAGCAGAGATCAG
>NW_006399855.1:7218303-7229938 GCF_000299155.1 Elephantulus edwardii | reverse complement strand
CCCTGTCTGAGTTTTGTTGTCCTGTATCTAAACAGTGGTCAGCACTGGTGGTTCAGTGGTAGAATTCTTACCTCCCATGTGGTTGACCAGCTGCTCCAAATGGAAAAAATGGGCAACCTCCTCCGTGCAATTTATTGCCTCTGAAAACTTGTGCGAAAGTCAGCTTTGAGTCAGTTTTGACTCATTGAAATAAATAAGTTAATCAATCAATCAACTAAATAGTGAGAAAGTATAAGACCAATTTAAAATCCAATATATAACACAGGTATATAATATTAATATATAATTTGTGTTGTTGCTGTTGTTGTTTAGTACTATTGAGTTGGAACCAACCCATAGCTGCTTGAAGGCAGAAATAGCAATAGTATCAGTTATATTATGAAAATTAAAGCAATGGCAAATTTTATATAAACTATATATATCTCCCAATAATCCTGTGATGAGCACTAGTGCCATACCCATTTAATGAAATTGAAAAAGTGATCATCAGCTAACTTGACTGGCTTGATTAGAGCATTTACTGAAAGTTCATCTGAGAATCAACTCTGGTCTTTAAACTTTTGGCAGTTAGTACGCAGGTTACGAAGACTTGTCTCTAACTGTATCTTTAAGAATGTATCGATCAGATGGAACAAGTGTCTTTGGTTCTAATTCAGCCTTATTTTCATGCAAGAAAAGGCATAAAAGCTTTTGCAGGCTCTGAGCCCTCCCCTGCAATGACTTGCTTCCTTATAACAACTTTGACTTGGACTTATGTACAGAAACTTATAGGATTCCTTTTTCTTTACACTACTTCACCCACTGGCCAGAGTATTTCATCAGTGCAAAGGCACCTGATGGAGATCTAATGGGCTATATTATGGATGGGGAAAGCAGTGGGCTCAGTGGTGAGGGTAGAATGACATAGGCATGCCACAGTTACGTCTGTTGCCCCAACATTCTGTTGCCTTCACTTGGCCACTAAACTTACAGAGTTGTTGGAAGATGTTGCAGAAAGAAAGGATGGCTTTTGTTGATCTCCTTGTAAGAGTAACTAAACAAGTTGCAGACAACACAGATAAGCAGCTGTGTATCCAGCCAACAACAGGGAGTCATAGGACGATGACTATGATATAAGAAAAGCATTTTGCAGGGACACAGAAAAACAGACCATCATATTATTTTATCCTGTGTGGCCTGAATGCATTGAATAACTATGAGCAGTAGTTCTTAGTCAGATGATTCAGATAGTTCAATGACAATATTGGAGTTCTATGAGAAGAAAAAGAATCACTTAAGTGTTAAAACATCCAGAAAATAATAGGTGAAAATTTATCATACATCTCACTGTTTCCAATTAGCAATGCCTTTGTTGTGTCTTGTTGAGTTGGAACCGACCATAAATAGTTGACCCCTCAGCGGATTTTCAGAATTATTTAATCACACAGGAGGAGATTGCTCATCCTTCTCCTGTGGAGCAGCTGGTGGATTAGAACTACATGCCTTCGGGATTGCAGCACAGTTTCTTACCACTAGGCCACCAGATCTCCCAGAGAAGCCTTGGTAGTACAATGGTTAAGTGCTCAGTAGGATTAATGGTTCTACCTACTGGTGGAACTATGGAAGAAAAGAGCTGGTCATCCACTTCTGTAACTATTACTGTTTAGGAAGCTATGTAGGACAGCTTTACTCTGTCATTTCGGGTCACTGGGAGTTGCAATCAACTTAGTGCCACACAACGAGATTATCCACTATAGTGAAATTTAATTTTAAAAAAAGGCTGTTAGGTTAGGAGACATTGTAGTATCATAGTTAGTAATACTAAATTCTAGGGAGAAAACATTCTTTATTTTCCTCCTATATTCTATTCCTGAGAATTTCTGTTTCTTATGTTTCATTTTGCATTCATTTGCTAAATGAAGTTTTTAAAAGCATATACGATATATTTATATCTCAAACTATAAAACTCAAATTCATTACTGTTAAGCAGGATTGACTTGTAGCTGACCCTTCAGCAGACTTTCAGAGGCTGGAAATCATATGAGAGGAGATTTCATGGAGTAGCTGGTGGATTCTAACTACCTTTGGGTTGGTGGTGCAACTCCTTACCGAGAGCCACCCAGTAGGTCACCAGAGCTCTCACATATAAAGAAAAAAAGTAAGATATATAATAAAATATATTGTTGAACGTAAAAGAAAAGAAAAAAAAACCCACCAACTTTTCCAATGATTTAAAGCTGCATCTGCAACAAGTGAAGGTGACTGTGATGAATAATTAATTCTGAGTAGAGTGAGTTTAAATTATTTCAAAGTGAGAGCAAATGTACCTAATATTAAAAAAGGGCTTCAAAACAGTACCACCTTACTCAATAACGGTGGTGCCTTTCTCAAAGATGGCAATCAATCAAACTCCTTTGGATGTGCATGGCTCAACGTAGTCCTGCCAATAACCCAGTCTAATTCTTGAGGCTTCTGAAAGAGCTCCCTTTAGAGTCTCTCATTTCTAGGCTATGAATCATAATTTTCTCTGTTGTGGTTATTGGGAAAAATGATCCAAATTGTAAGAATTCAGAATCATTCCTATTTCACTTCATTTGGGAAACCAGTTTGAAGTTCTGAATTAAAGGGCTACTAGATACTTTCCCTTAATTAAAATATTCTTAGTTGTCTGTGTTGTGTTTCACAGGAGAAAGATGGGCAATCTTCTTCCACGTGATTTACAGCCTCTGAAAACCTACTGGAGAGTCAGCTATGAGTCAATTACAACTCAATGGCAATGAGGTAAAGAGAGATTTTCTGTGAGAGATTATTGTATTTGGAAACTCGGTGTAATCCACAGGGAGTTGCACTTCTAAGCCAAAAGCTGCACACTTTGGCAGTTCGAAGCCACCAGTGGTTCTGTGAGAGAAAGCCAGGTGGTTTTTTCCCCATGCAATGAGCATCCTTGGAATCCTACTATGAGGTCAGCTATGAGTTCCCTCCACCTTGGAGACAATGAGTTTAAGCACTGTTTTTATGTTAACCATTTTCTTCTGAATGGATGATATGATAGACTGAAAAATGCCCTGAGGAAAAGGAAGAATAAAGTTTGTCATAAATTCTTATATCTATTTCTTAGGTGGTTATCTTATTTTGTCAGCTCCAACTTATAGCAACACTATCTGACAAAGTAGAACTACTCCTTAAGGTCTCCTGGCCTCTAATCTTTACAGGGGCAGATGACAAGATTTCTCCTACCTCAGAGTCACTGTGTGGTTTTAACCCATGACCTTTCAATTAGCAGCTGAGATATTTAACATTGTGCTACCAGGGCTCCTGTCTCTTAGGTAGAACTAAATTCCTTGCCTTGGTATATAGTACAATGGAATAATGAGAAGACACTAAAACAGTTCTCTCTTCTATAATTATGACTGGAGGAGAAAGAATTTTATTATATATGTGTGGGAAGGTATTTTAGCACTAGTAAGGAAATAGGGGGTGGTAGGAGGAGCTGTTATTCACTCTAAAAACATGAGTGAGTGAGTGAGTGAGTGAGTGATACCTATGAGATTTTATGCTTAAGGTCTGAGTACAGCAAGATAAATGGCATAGAGCCCTTTCTTCATCTCCTAAAAGCATCTTAATGATCTACTAAGGAAGAGAAAATGTATGGATAAAGCCGACAAGGAACGAGAAATACTCTAGTGAAGTTCTCTGGGAACTCTGGAAACACAAAGGAGGTGATATGCCCTGAAGGAAAAGAAATAGAAGAAAAGAAGGAGTAAGCTATATAGCTATAATGGACCTAACTTCTAGAAAGAATGGGAGAATAGTTGATCTTGACTTTCCACATGTACCAAAAGTATTCTGGATGCAGTAGTGACTCAGGGGGTGTGGGAATGAAGTAAAATAAAGAAGAGTTTGCTCTCTCGAATCAGAGTTAGCTACATAATTGTGGAGACTAAAGTGAAAATGAAGGATCTTTTGTTACAAGAGCAAGAAAAACAGCATTATCAACACACTTTAAAATAAAATTCTTCCTTTCTTCTACACATTTTGTCTTGACTTGTAGTGTTTTGTTTTTTTATTTGATACTTGATTTATTTTTAGGTGAAGAAAAGTTAAACTTTTAATTAGCATGCATTTTGCCATTCATCTTTATATTGTGTAATTCCAGGTTAAATACAAATAAAAGAACATTGACTTGGCTTGTGAAATTACATGATGTGTATTTTATAACTGACATACACATATGTAGCTTACTTTTTAAAATAAAGCTATAGAAAAACTGCACAAACTAATTCAATTTTTTTATCTTAGTTGTTGAGATGTAAACATTTTACCAGCATAACAAATTTACCTGGGTTTTGTTTTGAGTCACATAAAACTCCCACACATTTTATGTTTACCAGAATTCCCTGTCCTGGGGCATTATAAATGCTTTATATACATAGGTGGCAAGGAATGCAGGGAACACGTCTGTGTGTGTCTCCTCTGCTCACACATCTTTCCTATCATTTCATTGGACTTGTCTTACAAAACACAACTTAAAAGACACAATGATTAAGAATTTCAAGTTAGTGGAAGAGAGCATTAAATGAAGCATCAAGTTCTCCTGGACTCTTGTGTGAATACATGAGTGCCATGCTCATGAAGTGACCTTGCTGTCAACACAATATCAGAACAACAAAGCAAGGTCAGAAGATCAAACAGCGACTTGGCCTGATATGCTGAGAAATCAACTCTCCTTCATCTTGTAATGGCCTAAACAAGGAATAGTATCAGTTGTGAAAGAGCTCTCTGACTCTTGGTGACCCTGCTTGGGTCAGAGAAGAACTGTACTCCATAGAGTTTTCAGTGGCTCAATTTTTGGAAATGGATTGCCAAGTCTTTCTTTTGAGGTTGCTCTGCATGGACTCAAACCCTCAACTTTTCATTTAGTGGCCAAATGCATTAATCATTTGTCCCACCCAGGATGCCCAAAGCCAGGAAAACAAACTGATTCTTTTAAAAGACAAATAAATCACTGCCCACAATTCATTAGGATAAATCTAAACTGGAACAAGTTATCAGCTAGACATGTCCACACAAATTAGACTCTTTCGTTCAACTTTTAGGCTCCCTTCACTGGAAGGATTGAATTTCCCTCATTGACGATGATCAAGTGTCATTGCTAATAATAGGACAAGACTTCTTGCTTCTTGCAAGTTCTTCTGGTTTACCCTTCTCTTTTCTGGGAACTCAGAAGACAACATAACAGACTTGAAGAGTGATTGGAGAGAACTCCAGGAATCTCTACTACAGTGTTTTCCTTACACCTAACAACAAACTTGGATGAATTCCTTTTTCTATTGTTTTCCAGTTACACATTCTGTCTCAGGCTGGATCCTTCCTGGTTAGCCCTTTTCATTTCATGTTTCCAGGTACTATAAACATTTCCTGTGATCACAAAAATTAATCTCTATTCTACTTCTCCTTGAAGATCTCATAGTTTTAGGTGACACTAATTATCTTTTTTACCTTTTTACCCCAGAACACTGAGTGCTGTGGTTTTATTTATAACTAGCTGTGCATCTGTAGTTTGAGGGTCAATAATATAATTAAATAATAGTACTACAGAAACTCTGGTGGTTTAGTAGGTTAAGTGTTGAGCAACTGGCCCAAAAGTTGGCAGGTTAAAACTCTATGGCAATTCTGTAGGAAAAAGATAAGAGAGTCTCTTTTTTTGGTTAAGATTTACAGCCACAGAAATCTGGCGAAAAGTTGCCAGAGGTTGGAATATACTCAAAGGTAATGAGTTTGCTTTAGTGTTTGGTTATTAAGTGCCAGACATAGAAAGCCAGGGAGAATGGAGAGAATATTGGAGCTAGGTTGTAGAAAAAAATAAATCATAAGATAATGAAGTGCCACCATATTTAACTAACTAATTCACTGTCTTCCAGTTGTGTCAGACCAATTGTGATTTTCCTTCATGTTTCCAAGGCTATCAATCTTACCAAAAGACAACTCATCTTTCTCCTCTTGAGCCACTGGTGGATTCTAATTGCCTGGCATACTTAGCTTTTTGGTTTTCAGAGCAACATGTTATAGACTATACTACCAGGGTCCATGCAGTTACAGATAAAAACTCAAAAGTCAAACTCATTGCCATTGAGTTGGAACTGACCATTTGGGTATTGAGAGGCTCTGAATGGCATGGGAGGAGCTTGTCCATCTTACTCTCAGGAAGAGGCTTGTGGATTTGAAGCACCAGTTTTTGGGTTGGCAGCACTACTCCTCAGCCACTAAGTCACCGATAGGACTACCATCATATGAGTGTCCTGCCTTTGGTTATGCGTTTCTGGCCACTTTTGGACTCATGATATTCAATGGAGACAGCATTATTTTACTGGCTCATTCCTTTATCTTCTGAGCTTTTTTGGGCCATCTCTTCTGCAATTTAAATTTGCTCCCCTTCATTTTTTTTTATAAAGAAAACAAAATTTTATTAGTTCCCTTAGTTATATTTGAAAGTTGAAATATTTTTGTGTACTTAACTGAGGTTTAAGTCAAAAGTTAATTTTTATTTTGTTTCTTTAATACTGTCATCAATTAATAACAATTAAAATTTAAAAATAGACACCACTGCAACCTGCTTCTGGTGATTTCCTTTTTCTTTTTTAACTCAGTTTTCCTTTGAGTAATAAGATACACTAACACTTCCTTATCAAATATGGTTCAAATGAATTATTTCAAGATTAAAATGTCAATTGAATTCAATCCTTAACAGGTACTTTGAGAAAATACTTTGCAAAATCATCATTACATTTAAACAATACGAAGCATAATTCTTTTTTCAAACCAAGTCATTTCATAGTTAGTAGTTTAGGGATACAGGCTTTGTTTATATACACCCTCTGACTGCATCCTTGACTCACTTCTTCACCTTTACAAGGTCTCGTTTGCTCAATTCTCACCAGCAACAAGCTTACTGAGTCATCTAATTGAATGGCAGCCACTTTCCCCACACCTTCAATTTTATATTATTAAGAACATATAAATACCACATTTATTACAAATGAACGTTTGGAATTTATAAGCAGTCACATGAGAATGGTATTTTCAAACTTTCCTGAGTTTCAATTAAAAATATGTACAAAATTATTTTTTAAAAAGATATACTAGAGTTCTCCCATAGGTATTAAAAGCTATGATTTAGGTACAAGGTCAATATTCAATCACCTGTCATTGTGTTGATTACTTATTCCAGTCTCCTCACTGCGAAATGGAAAGAATAATTATAATACCTTTGCAATATTTTTAATAGTTATTGTTACTCTCCAACATCTGAGGTCATGCTATGAGTTACAATTGACTATCCAGCTATTTTTTCCTTTTTTAACTTATTTTATAGATAACGTGACAACCAAAAAATAATGTTATGAAGCATAAACGTTGCAAAACTAAACAGTGAGGTTTTAATAGTTGTTCTTATAATCACTTTTTATAATGCATACATTTAAAGTGAATTGAAAATATCGAGAAATTAGCCCCATGATTCTGCCATTTTGGTAACCATAATACATTGACCAGATATTTAGAACAAGGTGCTTTAAACATATTTTCTCTTGTATTTTTTTGATAATACTTTCATTTTCTATTTTCCTTTTTATATTCCATCACCACCTAAGATATTTACTATTAGAATCTAGCTTAATTGTTTCTATGAAGTAAATGGTTTATAAATGAATTCCAAAATTATCTTAAACAAAATCTGACTTACTCTTCCTTACATAATACAAATTCCATTTAGTTGTTAGTTTGTCCTTTTCCAGAAGGGACATTTAATCTAATTGACCATTTTAGAGTTAAGATTCTTTCCCCAGAGAGCTGAACAGGCTTCTCCTTATCTCTGGTGCATGAGTTTGTATTAAAAATTGTGACAGAACCTGCTGAAAGGGCTCTCTGTGGATCCAAAAAGACAGTCATATTTTTTTGAGTGTTGCTGTAGGGACTGCTATAGGGACAGACTGACAGCCAGAGGACTGAAAATGGGCTTACCTTGGAAATCTGTTAGTTTAGATAATTTTGGAAGTTTTAGTCCCAGAGGGTTTTATGGAAGGAAAAGGGAAATCCTTCTTCTGTTACCGTTCCCCCTTCATGAAGTTGTACTTGTGAGCAGTATTTATAACAACATTGATGCTTCTTATAACTATGAGTACATGTTAAAATCATGTTTATAATGGGTTTTTTGAAATGAGGGCTTTAATATTTTTAAAGAAAGAAGGTGGTAGTGAAGAAGGGAGATTAAAAGTTAAAACAGAATTTGAGATGATAATTAAGTTTGTAAACATTTTATATGACCTTCGACTTAATCAACATAGAGGCAGAGCATATACAAGTGATTTCATAAAATGGTGGGGAATTTTCTCAGCCAAGCAAAACTGAGGCATTAGAAGGGGAATGAATAGAAATCATGATGTTTGAAACATGACTGGTTTCTGTGTTTCTCTCACTCTAGGTGTGCATGCAAACTGAAATATTGAAACAATTATATGGGTATTTTCTCTCCCAAAATTTCATCTGAAATATCTAGACAAGAGAGCTAAAAATGTGGTTTTAAAAATGTTGCTGTTATTGTTGCAGTTGGCATGATAGTATTCTCAGTTCTCTGATTCCATCTGCTTAATGAGATGTAAATGACTACAAAAAAGGAATGATGAAGTGTCTTGGAGAATTCAGGTGTTTATTATTTATTGCTCTTTAAGCAAACCAGATAACACTATAGTTAAGCAGGAAGTCAACTGTTCAACCCGTCAGCTTCTCTGAGAAAAGACCTGGTGATCTGTTCCTGTAAAGAGGGCAGTCTTGGAAACTCCTGTGGAAGAAATTCTATTCTGTCCTGTTGAGTTACTGTGAGTTAGAATATACTTAATGACAATGAATGTGGGAGGTCTGTGTGTGTATAGTTTCATCTGGGCTCTTAGTGTTGGTGATTGGTTAGGAAACAAGCCAAATGACTCTACTGTACAATGGAAAAAATAGAACTAAACTGATTTTCTTCAAGTCAAAGAATATGTTAGTTTTTATTTAAAACTAAGTGTCATTTTTACCACCTGGACGATCTAACTTCTTGTATTTGATCTTTGGACCATCGTCCACTTGTAGACAATTTGGCTGAATCTCCAAACCTGACATATAACATTTTTACATTTCTGCTTATCATCAATCACTTCCCAAGTACCACATCTAGCTTACTGTATGGTCAGTCTGGGAAACAAATAAAAAGAACAAACCAACTTCCCATATAATCAAAATATAAGATTCTTGGATGAGAATTGGTTGACCTCATCTTTAATCTTTATTCCCTAAATCCTTTACTATTTTAAGTTTTCATTCTTTCTCATCTCCTTGAACTTCAGAATATTGAATAGGGGAAGAAAGAATGGACAAGATATGGTAAAATAGTATGAATAAAAGTAGGTTAATAAATGTAAATGCAGTGAGACATATCAGGAACGGAGGATTCAGGGCTTTTATAAACATTTGGACAAATTAGGCAACAGGGGAAAGGACTGTTAGAAGACAGATAAGGCAATCTGTGGTTGAGAACAAAGAGGATAGAAACAGATGTCATTGTTTTGATTAGCAGAGAGAGAAAGTGGTGTTGCTCAAGAAGGTAGTATATACAATAGTGCTGTTGGTGAGGTCTCAACAATGCTAGAGTTACTATTACAGAGTTGAGACTACAATTCATATGTAAAATTGTCTTTTCTATTTTAACACCAATGTTCTCCAGGAAGTATTTTTTTCTTTTCCAGTTCATTAGTTTTAAGTATATTTGTGTGCCTCTTTGTAAATAGATCTTTTATTATACACATATATGCCTTCATTTATAATGTCAGCTTTCATTTTCTTAGAAAAATATTAAATGATCCTAGGCTCCACAGTGAAGCTTATTGCCAGTAATGTTGTTCTGGGTTAATGTTAAGCCTTTGACAACTGCCTTCTGGATGCCGTTGTCCAGCCGACTGTGCACCCACTGAATAGTTGTACGGTTAGATTAGATCTCCCCAGTTTGTTGATGAGAATGTCAGGTAGAACAGAATCAAAGGCTTACAGAAGTCTGGAGAGATTACATCTATTGCATCCTTTTTATCTACAAGGCCTGTCACTCTATCATAGAAGGAAATTAAATTGGTCTGGCATGATTTGTTCCTCTAAAAGCCATGTTGGTTGCTACCCAGTCTGTTATGCTTTTCTAGGTGATTGCAAATTGATCATTTTGATGATTTATCTTAGTAACTTCCCTGGCACTGTGTTTTAAGCTAACTGATATTTCTTTTTCATTCTCTTAAAAATGGACATTGCCCTTTTCTCTTCTTTAAGAATACTTTCTGTCTTGTACGAGTTCATAGTTTGTAAAAGCATAGCTGATTGAGCTATGACCAAATTTTGTGTAACATTAACTTGCACATTAATGCCACTGGTCTTTTGAGGTTATTTTCTCCCCCACTCTAACTGACTGTTACTTTAGTCCATAGTCATTTCTCTATATCCTTTTATTCATCCACTTATTCAACATTTATTTATAACTCAGAAACTTGCAAGAACAATAAATACTGGATTAATAAGTCCTTTGAGAAACCAATATTTAAATATTGGAAATACATGAACAAACAGATGACTATAAAACAGTACCTAAAACACTGTCCTAGGGATGAGTTCAAGATGGAACACAGGCATTTGCTCCTTTTGGATGTGTCAGGGAAGATTTCCTGGTGAGGGTGGTATGTAAATTGAATGCTCAAGGCTGAACAGGAGTTAGAGAGACAAGGTGATGGGAAGGCAGAAGTAGCAAATAGAAAAAGAGAAAAGAGAAAGGCATTCAAAGCAAAGGAAATAAAGTTAATGAGGGTACAATTGTAATGTGAAAGGTGGTGAAAGCCTGGGGCTTTGAGTGAAGCTTAATGTGAAGACTTTCTGTGTTCAAGCATGGCTGAAGCAAGATGTGATGAATAAACCTGAAAGTGGGGCACCAGCAGACCACAAAGGTTTTGAATGTCAACACGTTAACTTGATTGTCTAGTGTTGTTTACTGTCCAGTCAGAACAGCTCTGTTGCTGACCCTGCAATGAATTTTTCAGAGGTAGGTTATAGCAGAAGGAGGTTGCCCTTCCTTCTTCCACAGAGCAGCTAGCAGCCTCAAACTGTGTGTTTTTGGGATTGCAGTGCAGCTTCTTGTGACTAGACCACAAATCTCCCTTTGAATGTCTATAAAAGAAATTGAATCTTGCTCAACTAATTTTTTATTAGAACTTAGATAATCTTCAGTACCAGGGAGAGATAAAAAGGCAACAGAAATTTAGAATATCATTCCACTTCTAAAATAGTTTGCAAACAACTCAAGGAGTAATAGACAGAAAACTCTTATTGTAATGTTAATAATATGTACAGCTTGTTCAGCTTCACAATCAACACTTTTGGCACCAGCAGTCAGGAAATCAACAAGCAAATTGCACTAGGTAAATCTGTTGTCAGGGACCTCTCCAGAGTACTGAAAAGCAACGATGCTGGTATAGAGACTAAGGTGCTCCTGACCCAGTCCATGGTCTTTGCAATTACTTGCTATGCATCAGAGTGCTGGATAATGACTAAGGATTATAGATGAGGAATTGATGCCTTTGAGTTGTGGTGC
>NW_006399855.1:7182495-7218203 GCF_000299155.1 Elephantulus edwardii | reverse complement strand
CATCTCCTAAAAGCATCTTAATGATCTACTAAGGAAGAGAAAATGTATGGATAAAGCCGACAAGGAACGAGAAATACTCTAGTGAAGTTCTCTGGGAACTCTGGAAACACAAAGGAGGTGATATGCCCTGAAGGAAAAGAAATAGAAGAAAAGAAGGAGTAAGCTATATAGCTATAATGGACCTAACTTCTAGAAAGAATGGGAGAATAGTTGATCTTGACTTTCCACATGTACCAAAAGTATTCTGGATGCAGTAGTGACTCAGGGGGTGTGGGAATGAAGTAAAATAAAGAAGAGTTTGCTCTCTCGAATCAGAGTTAGCTACATAATTGTGGAGACTAAAGTGAAAATGAAGGATCTTTTGTTACAAGAGCAAGAAAAACAGCATTATCAACACACTTTAAAATAAAATTCTTCCTTTCTTCTACACATTTTGTCTTGACTTGTAGTGTTTTGTTTTTTTATTTGATACTTGATTTATTTTTAGGTGAAGAAAAGTTAAACTTTTAATTAGCATGCATTTTGCCATTCATCTTTATATTGTGTAATTCCAGGTTAAATACAAATAAAAGAACATTGACTTGGCTTGTGAAATTACATGATGTGTATTTTATAACTGACATACACATATGTAGCTTACTTTTTAAAATAAAGCTATAGAAAAACTGCACAAACTAATTCAATTTTTTTATCTTAGTTGTTGAGATGTAAACATTTTACCAGCATAACAAATTTACCTGGGTTTTGTTTTGAGTCACATAAAACTCCCACACATTTTATGTTTACCAGAATTCCCTGTCCTGGGGCATTATAAATGCTTTATATACATAGGTGGCAAGGAATGCAGGGAACACGTCTGTGTGTGTCTCCTCTGCTCACACATCTTTCCTATCATTTCATTGGACTTGTCTTACAAAACACAACTTAAAAGACACAATGATTAAGAATTTCAAGTTAGTGGAAGAGAGCATTAAATGAAGCATCAAGTTCTCCTGGACTCTTGTGTGAATACATGAGTGCCATGCTCATGAAGTGACCTTGCTGTCAACACAATATCAGAACAACAAAGCAAGGTCAGAAGATCAAACAGCGACTTGGCCTGATATGCTGAGAAATCAACTCTCCTTCATCTTGTAATGGCCTAAACAAGGAATAGTATCAGTTGTGAAAGAGCTCTCTGACTCTTGGTGACCCTGCTTGGGTCAGAGAAGAACTGTACTCCATAGAGTTTTCAGTGGCTCAATTTTTGGAAATGGATTGCCAAGTCTTTCTTTTGAGGTTGCTCTGCATGGACTCAAACCCTCAACTTTTCATTTAGTGGCCAAATGCATTAATCATTTGTCCCACCCAGGATGCCCAAAGCCAGGAAAACAAACTGATTCTTTTAAAAGACAAATAAATCACTGCCCACAATTCATTAGGATAAATCTAAACTGGAACAAGTTATCAGCTAGACATGTCCACACAAATTAGACTCTTTCGTTCAACTTTTAGGCTCCCTTCACTGGAAGGATTGAATTTCCCTCATTGACGATGATCAAGTGTCATTGCTAATAATAGGACAAGACTTCTTGCTTCTTGCAAGTTCTTCTGGTTTACCCTTCTCTTTTCTGGGAACTCAGAAGACAACATAACAGACTTGAAGAGTGATTGGAGAGAACTCCAGGAATCTCTACTACAGTGTTTTCCTTACACCTAACAACAAACTTGGATGAATTCCTTTTTCTATTGTTTTCCAGTTACACATTCTGTCTCAGGCTGGATCCTTCCTGGTTAGCCCTTTTCATTTCATGTTTCCAGGTACTATAAACATTTCCTGTGATCACAAAAATTAATCTCTATTCTACTTCTCCTTGAAGATCTCATAGTTTTAGGTGACACTAATTATCTTTTTTACCTTTTTACCCCAGAACACTGAGTGCTGTGGTTTTATTTATAACTAGCTGTGCATCTGTAGTTTGAGGGTCAATAATATAATTAAATAATAGTACTACAGAAACTCTGGTGGTTTAGTAGGTTAAGTGTTGAGCAACTGGCCCAAAAGTTGGCAGGTTAAAACTCTATGGCAATTCTGTAGGAAAAAGATAAGAGAGTCTCTTTTTTTGGTTAAGATTTACAGCCACAGAAATCTGGCGAAAAGTTGCCAGAGGTTGGAATATACTCAAAGGTAATGAGTTTGCTTTAGTGTTTGGTTATTAAGTGCCAGACATAGAAAGCCAGGGAGAATGGAGAGAATATTGGAGCTAGGTTGTAGAAAAAAATAAATCATAAGATAATGAAGTGCCACCATATTTAACTAACTAATTCACTGTCTTCCAGTTGTGTCAGACCAATTGTGATTTTCCTTCATGTTTCCAAGGCTATCAATCTTACCAAAAGACAACTCATCTTTCTCCTCTTGAGCCACTGGTGGATTCTAATTGCCTGGCATACTTAGCTTTTTGGTTTTCAGAGCAACATGTTATAGACTATACTACCAGGGTCCATGCAGTTACAGATAAAAACTCAAAAGTCAAACTCATTGCCATTGAGTTGGAACTGACCATTTGGGTATTGAGAGGCTCTGAATGGCATGGGAGGAGCTTGTCCATCTTACTCTCAGGAAGAGGCTTGTGGATTTGAAGCACCAGTTTTTGGGTTGGCAGCACTACTCCTCAGCCACTAAGTCACCGATAGGACTACCATCATATGAGTGTCCTGCCTTTGGTTATGCGTTTCTGGCCACTTTTGGACTCATGATATTCAATGGAGACAGCATTATTTTACTGGCTCATTCCTTTATCTTCTGAGCTTTTTTGGGCCATCTCTTCTGCAATTTAAATTTGCTCCCCTTCATTTTTTTTATAAAGAAAACAAAATTTTATTAGTTCCCTTAGTTATATTTGAAAGTTGAAATATTTTTGTGTACTTAACTGAGGTTTAAGTCAAAAGTTAATTTTTATTTTGTTTCTTTAATACTGTCATCAATTAATAACAATTAAAATTTAAAAATAGACACCACTGCAACCTGCTTCTGGTGATTTCCTTTTTCTTTTTTAACTCAGTTTTCCTTTGAGTAATAAGATACACTAACACTTCCTTATCAAATATGGTTCAAATGAATTATTTCAAGATTAAAATGTCAATTGAATTCAATCCTTAACAGGTACTTTGAGAAAATACTTTGCAAAATCATCATTACATTTAAACAATACGAAGCATAATTCTTTTTTCAAACCAAGTAATTTCATAGTTAGTAGTTTAGGGATACAGGCTTTGTTTATATACACCCTCTGACTGCATCCTTGACTCACTTCTTCACCTTTACAAGGTCTCGTTTGCTCAATTCTCACCAGCAACAAGCTTACTGAGTCATCTAATTGAATGGCAGCCACTTTCCCCACACCTTCAATTTTATATTATTAAGAACATATAAATACCACATTTATTACAAATGAACGTTTGGAATTTATAAGCAGTCACATGAGAATGGTATTTTCAAACTTTCCTGAGTTTCAATTAAAAATATGTACAAAATTATTTTTTAAAAAGATATACTAGAGTTCTCCCATAGGTATTAAAAGCTATGATTTAGGTACAAGGTCAATATTCAATCACCTGTCATTGTGTTGATTACTTATTCCAGTCTCCTCACTGCGAAATGGAAAGAATAATTATAATACCTTTGCAATATTTTTAATAGTTATTGTTACTCTCCAACATCTGAGGTCATGCTATGAGTTACAATTGACTATCCAGCTATTTTTTCCTTTTTTAACTTATTTTATAGATAACGTGACAACCAAAAAATAATGTTATGAAGCATAAACGTTGCAAAACTAAACAGTGAGGTTTTAATAGTTGTTCTTATAATCACTTTTTATAATGCATACATTTAAAGTGAATTGAAAATATCGAGAAATTAGCCCCATGATTCTGCCATTTTGGTAACCATAATACATTGACCAGATATTTAGAACAAGGTGCTTTAAACATATTTTCTCTTGTATTTTTTTGATAATACTTTCATTTTCTATTTTCCTTTTTATATTCCATCACCACCTAAGATATTTACTATTAGAATCTAGCTTAATTGTTTCTATGAAGTAAATGGTTTATAAATGAATTCCAAAATTATCTTAAACAAAATCTGACTTACTCTTCCTTACATAATACAAATTCCATTTAGTTGTTAGTTTGTCCTTTTCCAGAAGGGACATTTAATCTAATTGACCATTTTAGAGTTAAGATTCTTTCCCCAGAGAGCTGAACAGGCTTCTCCTTATCTCTGGTGCATGAGTTTGTATTAAAAATTGTGACAGAACCTGCTGAAAGGGCTCTCTGTGGATCCAAAAAGACAGTCATATTTTTTTGAGTGTTGCTGTAGGGACTGCTATAGGGACAGACTGACAGCCAGAGGACTGAAAATGGGCTTACCTTGGAAATCTGTTAGTTTAGATAATTTTGGAAGTTTTAGTCCCAGAGGGTTTTATGGAAGGAAAAGGGAAATCCTTCTTCTGTTACCGTTCCCCCTTCATGAAGTTGTACTTGTGAGCAGTATTTATAACAACATTGATGCTTCTTATAACTATGAGTACATGTTAAAATCATGTTTATAATGGGTTTTTTGAAATGAGGGCTTTAATATTTTTAAAGAAAGAAGGTGGTAGTGAAGAAGGGAGATTAAAAGTTAAAACAGAATTTGAGATGATAATTAAGTTTGTAAACATTTTATATGACCTTCGACTTAATCAACATAGAGGCAGAGCATATACAAGTGATTTCATAAAATGGTGGGGAATTTTCTCAGCCAAGCAAAACTGAGGCATTAGAAGGGGAATGAATAGAAATCATGATGTTTGAAACATGACTGGTTTCTGTGTTTCTCTCACTCTAGGTGTGCATGCAAACTGAAATATTGAAACAATTATATGGGTATTTTCTCTCCCAAAATTTCATCTGAAATATCTAGACAAGAGAGCTAAAAATGTGGTTTTAAAAATGTTGCTGTTATTGTTGCAGTTGGCATGATAGTATTCTCAGTTCTCTGATTCCATCTGCTTAATGAGATGTAAATGACTACAAAAAAGGAATGATGAAGTGTCTTGGAGAATTCAGGTGTTTATTATTTATTGCTCTTTAAGCAAACCAGATAACACTATAGTTAAGCAGGAAGTCAACTGTTCAACCCGTCAGCTTCTCTGAGAAAAGACCTGGTGATCTGTTCCTGTAAAGAGGGCAGTCTTGGAAACTCCTGTGGAAGAAATTCTATTCTGTCCTGTTGAGTTACTGTGAGTTAGAATATACTTAATGACAATGAATGTGGGAGGTCTGTGTGTGTATAGTTTCATCTGGGCTCTTAGTGTTGGTGATTGGTTAGGAAACAAGCCAAATGACTCTACTGTACAATGGAAAAAATAGAACTAAACTGATTTTCTTCAAGTCAAAGAATATGTTAGTTTTTATTTAAAACTAAGTGTCATTTTTACCACCTGGACGATCTAACTTCTTGTATTTGATCTTTGGACCATCGTCCACTTGTAGACAATTTGGCTGAATCTCCAAACCTGACATATAACATTTTTACATTTCTGCTTATCATCAATCACTTCCCAAGTACCACATCTAGCTTACTGTATGGTCAGTCTGGGAAACAAATAAAAAGAACAAACCAACTTCCCATATAATCAAAATATAAGATTCTTGGATGAGAATTGGTTGACCTCATCTTTAATCTTTATTCCCTAAATCCTTTACTATTTTAAGTTTTCATTCTTTCTCATCTCCTTGAACTTCAGAATATTGAATAGGGGAAGAAAGAATGGACAAGATATGGTAAAATAGTATGAATAAAAGTAGGTTAATAAATGTAAATGCAGTGAGACATATCAGGAACGGAGGATTCAGGGCTTTTATAAACATTTGGACAAATTAGGCAACAGGGGAAAGGACTGTTAGAAGACAGATAAGGCAATCTGTGGTTGAGAACAAAGAGGATAGAAACAGATGTCATTGTTTTGATTAGCAGAGAGAGAAAGTGGTGTTGCTCAAGAAGGTAGTATATACAATAGTGCTGTTGGTGAGGTCTCAACAATGCTAGAGTTACTATTACAGAGTTGAGACTACAATTCATATGTAAAATTGTCTTTTCTATTTTAACACCAATGTTCTCCAGGAAGTATTTTTTTCTTTTCCAGTTCATTAGTTTTAAGTATATTTGTGTGCCTCTTTGTAAATAGATCTTTTATTATACACATATATGCCTTCATTTATAATGTCAGCTTTCATTTTCTTAGAAAAATATTAAATGATCCTAGGCTCCACAGTGAAGCTTATTGCCAGTAATGTTGTTCTGGGTTAATGTTAAGCCTTTGACAACTGCCTTCTGGATGCCGTTGTCCAGCCGACTGTGCACCCACTGAATAGTTGTACGGTTAGATTAGATCTCCCCAGTTTGTTGATGAGAATGTCAGGTAGAACAGAATCAAAGGCTTACAGAAGTCTGGAGAGATTACATCTATTGCATCCTTTTTATCTACAAGGCCTGTCACTCTATCATAGAAGGAAATTAAATTGGTCTGGCATGATTTGTTCCTCTAAAAGCCATGTTGGTTGCTACCCAGTCTGTTATGCTTTTCTAGGTGATTGCAAATTGATCATTTTGATGATTTATCTTAGTAACTTCCCTGGCACTGTGTTTTAAGCTAACTGATATTTCTTTTTCATTCTCTTAAAAATGGACATTGCCCTTTTCTCTTCTTTAAGAATACTTTCTGTCTTGTACGAGTTCATAGTTTGTAAAAGCATAGCTGATTGAGCTATGACCAAATTTTGTGTAACATTAACTTGCACATTAATGCCACTGGTCTTTTGAGGTTATTTTCTCCCCCACTCTAACTGACTGTTACTTTAGTCCATAGTCATTTCTCTATATCCTTTTATTCATCCACTTATTCAACATTTATTTATAACTCAGAAACTTGCAAGAACAATAAATACTGGATTAATAAGTCCTTTGAGAAACCAATATTTAAATATTGGAAATACATGAACAAACAGATGACTATAAAACAGTACCTAAAACACTGTCCTAGGGATGAGTTCAAGATGGAACACAGGCATTTGCTCCTTTTGGATGTGTCAGGGAAGATTTCCTGGTGAGGGTGGTATGTAAATTGAATGCTCAAGGCTGAACAGGAGTTAGAGAGACAAGGTGATGGGAAGGCAGAAGTAGCAAATAGAAAAAGAGAAAAGAGAAAGGCATTCAAAGCAAAGGAAATAAAGTTAATGAGGGTACAATTGTAATGTGAAAGGTGGTGAAAGCCTGGGGCTTTGAGTGAAGCTTAATGTGAAGACTTTCTGTGTTCAAGCATGGCTGAAGCAAGATGTGATGAATAAACCTGAAAGTGGGGCACCAGCAGACCACAAAGGTTTTGAATGTCAACACGTTAACTTGATTGTCTAGTGTTGTTTACTGTCCAGTCAGAACAGCTCTGTTGCTGACCCTGCAATGAATTTTTCAGAGGTAGGTTATAGCAGAAGGAGGTTGCCCTTCCTTCTTCCACAGAGCAGCTAGCAGCCTCAAACTGTGTGTTTTTGGGATTGCAGTGCAGCTTCTTGTGACTAGACCACAAATCTCCCTTTGAATGTCTATAAAAGAAATTGAATCTTGCTCAACTAATTTTTTATTAGAACTTAGATAATCTTCAGTACCAGGGAGAGATAAAAAGGCAACAGAAATTTAGAATATCATTCCACTTCTAAAATAGTTTGCAAACAACTCAAGGAGTAATAGACAGAAAACTCTTATTGTAATGTTAATAATATGTACAGCTTGTTCAGCTTCACAATCAACACTTTTGGCACCAGCAGTCAGGAAATCAACAAGCAAATTGCACTAGGTAAATCTGTTGTCAGGGACCTCTCCAGAGTACTGAAAAGCAACGATGCTGGTATAGAGACTAAGGTGCTCCTGACCCAGTCCATGGTCTTTGCAATTACTTGCTATGCATCAGAGTGCTGGATAATGACTAAGGATTATAGATGAGGAATTGATGCCTTTGAGTTGTGGTGCTGGAGAAGAATCCTGGACATATCATGTACCACCAAGAAAACAAATATGTCTGTCTTGGAGAGAGCAAAACCATGTTACACCTTGGAGGCTAGGGTTTTGAAGCTCTGTCTCACATACTTTGGTCATGTGGCCAGGAGAGACTGTCCTTAGAGAAGAACATTATGCTTGGAAAGGTGGAGGAACAGCACAGGAGAGGAAGACTCTGGACGACATGGAGTCATACAGTTACTAGGGCAATGGGGATATATGTATCAGAATCAGTGAAACTGGTTCAGGACAGGGTAGGGTTCAGCCCTATTGTACAAAGGGGTGCTTTGAGTCACAGACGACTTGATGGCATGTAATAACAACAACATATTGTACGTGAGGGTCAAATAACTTTCTCAGAGATGCTAATAGGAGATGAGTTAGAATAATATTTAAGATTGGAAATACTGATTTAGTTTTCTTTAAAACAAAGCTGAGATAAGAAATATCCATAGTTTCAATTATTTAAAGAGTTCAAACAACACACATACACAAATCATAAATGATCCTTATGTTTTAATGATTACTTGTAACTAACCACAAACTTAGTTTGTTGATGTCCTTAGTCCCACATTATGGTAATGAGTATAAAATTGTTTACAACAACTTTGAAACTATGGGATATTTGGAAAACTACAAAATATTATTGAAAGAAAATGATGGAGAGAAATGCTGTTTTCATGAGTGGCTGTTGTTAGGTGCTTTCAAGTTGTCTATGACTCACAGTAACCCTATGAACTACAGATGAACTACACTATCCTGGGCCAGCCTCATGATCTCAGATATGTTTGAGCCAGTTTTAAAGTCACTGGGCCAATCCATCTCATTGCAGGTCTTCCTGTCTTTCTCTGACCCTCCACCTTTCTAGCATGATGTCTTTTTGCCAAAGGCTGGCTTCTCCTGACAATATGATGACCTGATTGAGTACTGAATATCTCATGGACTGCCAACTGCCAAAAGAGAACAAACAACTTTCTCTTGGAAGACGTACAACCAGGGTGATCCTTGGAGGCAAGATGTTTATGGGTAGAAAGACTCAACATTGATATAATATTAATGCTTTCCAAATTTTTCTGTAGACTCAGTGATATCTCAATTGAAACCTGAGCTTTTCTTTACTTAGTCATTCTTAAAAACTGTGTCAACTACCTGGTTTTTTGGCAGAAATTGATAAACTGAACAAAAATGTATATAAAAGTGTTAAAATAGGCAAAATAGAAAAAGTTGGACTGGATGGAAGGATTACATATCTCATTTTAAGACTTATTATAAGCTGCAGTAATCAATGTCATCTATTGAAGTATTGGCCTTCAAATAAATAAATCAATAGAGCAGATCAAAATGGCCAGAAATACAGTTCCATATAGATGAATAATTGGTTTTTAGCAAAATTATAAAGTCAGTTCAGTACAGAGAAAAACAATATTTTGACTAATTTGTGCTAGAATAATTGGACTTTCACATATAAACAACCTGACTCACACATCATACCATATACAAAAAATTACTGGAAATGTAAAAAAAATATTTTGCAGAAATGTAGGACAAAATTTTTTGTTACTTGAGATTAGGTCAAGATTTCTTAGATACAATACTTAGAGCTTGATTAAAAAAAGAAAATTCTAAATTATCTTTCATCAGAATTGAATCTTCTTGTTTTTGAAAGACATTGTTAAGGGAATTAAGATACAAGCCACAAAATTAAAGAAAAAAATTTCAAATCTGATAAAAGGTTTATGTTTAGAATAATTAACTTCTAAAATTCAATATTTTTTAAAAGCAATCTTGTTTAAGACATGCAAGTGATTTGAGTAGATATATCACTAAAAATAATTCTTGAAGTTGGACTCTATGAAGATGAATGTGACATCAGGATCAGAAGAAGACTAATCAACAACCTATTAATTGTTATGCATATGATAGAATTTTGCTTGCTAAAAGTGAGGAGTACATTAAAGTTTTGCTACAGAAAATCAAGAACTAAAGTCTTTGTTATGGATTACATTTCAACATCGAGAAAACAAAGGACCAGCTGTCAACATCATGAGGTATGGAAAAAAGATGGAAATTTTCAATGATTTTCATCTTGTTTGGGTCAACAGTCAACATCTTTGGTAACAGCAAACAGGAAATCAAGGGAAGTATTTTCAAAATACTTAAGAGCAATGGCATCGGTTCAAAGACTAAGTTGTGCCTGATTCAGGACGTGGTCTTTTTAATCACCTGCTATGCGTCAGAGAACTAGACAATGAATAAGGATGACAGAAGGAAAATTGTTGTCTTTGTCTTTGAGTCATGGTGTTGGAGAATATTAAATGAACTGCCAAAAAGAACAAACAGATATATCTTAGAGAAAATGCAGACATAATGCTTCTTGGAGACAAAGATGCCAAAGCTTAAGTTTTCAAACCTCGGGCATGTAGCTAGGTGAACCTACTCCTTGGAAAGGGACAATATGCTTAGGAAGATGGAGGTTCAGTGAAAAAGAGGAAGACCCCCAAAGAGATGGACTGATATAATGACTGCAGAAATGGGCTTAAGTGTTTCAGAGAGGACAAGGATGGCACTGGATAGGAGAGATTCATGTCTGTTGTTCATAAAGTTGCTATGAGTCATACTTGACACCTAAAAA
This sequence comes from Elephantulus edwardii, assembly GCF_000299155.1. Taxonomy (NCBI): domain Eukaryota; kingdom Metazoa; phylum Chordata; class Mammalia; order Macroscelidea; family Macroscelididae; genus Elephantulus; species Elephantulus edwardii. The sequence goes on along the minus strand of NW_006399855.1, from coordinate 7,207,491 downwards.
CAACAACAATAATATCACTAAAAAAAGAGATATACAGATAGGATGTTTTGTTTATGCATCATTGAGTCTGCTACATCTCAGCAATCTTATAAACAACTGATCTGAACCCTGCCCTATCCTGTGCCATCATCACCATCTATGACACACTTGAATCCATTGTCAAAGACATTGTGTTAATCATCTTGCTGAAGGTCTTCTTCTCATACACTGACACTCTACCCTTCCAAAACATGATGTCATTCTTGAAGGACTGGCTCCTTCCCTTCCGACAACATCCCTAAAATCTGTGAGATGATGTTTCGATATCCTTGTTTCCATAGAACACCCTGAGTAAGGTGCACCTGGTCCAAGCCATGGTCTTCTCAGTTGCTTGCTATACAGCGGAAAGTTGGACAATGACTAAGGATGACAGAAGAATAATCAATGCCTTTGAATTATGGTGTTGGAGAAAAGGTGGATTGGCAAGAAAGCAAACAGGTCTATCTACAAGAAATTGAAGCAGATGTGATATTAGTACATAAAAAGATGATACATGTCATCAATTGTTAGGGCACTGCAAATTCAAAGTTGACTCAGATACCAGTATAAAGAAAGGTCAACACTACAAACCCACCAGCTTCTCTATGGAAGAAAGGGAGTCTATTCTCTAAAGCACTTCTAAGTTTCTTGAAAACTCCATGAAGGGTTACTAAGAGTTAGAATCTACTGGGCAGCAGTCGTTAGTTAATACTCCTATTGTCGGAGCTCTGGCAGCATAATCAGTTATGTATTGAGTGGCTAATCAAATAGTTGGTTATTCAAACCCACTCAACTGCTTCATAGGAGAAAGATGAGGCAGTCTACTTCTGCTAGGACTCACCTGAAGTCTGACTTGACTGAAAGGCAATGGATTTAGTTTTATTTTAAAAATAATTTCATTTATTATAAGGAGAGTAGGATGCACAATGGTTAAGCACTTGGCTGCTACAGGAAAAGTCAGTAGATTGACCCCACCAATGACGTAGAGCAGAGAATAAAGACCTGGAAGTCTGTTCCTGTGAAGAATAGAATTTAGGAAGTTCTTATGGTGAAATTCCATCCTACAGGCTCTTTATGAGTTGGGATTGGCTAGTGAGATTGCTAAGTCAAGTGGTTTTTCTTTTATCAGCTTTCTAAGAAAGCACTTGAGGAGGACCTGAAGCGCTTGCTGCAGAATATCAAGGACTGCAGCCTTCAATATGGATTGAAGTTCAACATCAAGAAGACAAAGATTCTCACCACTGGACAGCATCGTGATAGATGCTGAAGAGATTTAAATTGTTAACAGCTTTAGTTTCCTTGGTTCTACAATCATCAATCTTGGCATCAGTAGCCAGGAAATCAAAAGATGAATTTCACTGGGAAAGTCTGCTGTCAGAGACCTCTCCATAGTACTGAAGAGCAATGATGTCAATCTGGAGACTAAGGTGCACCTTATCCAGGCCATAGTCTTTGCAATTACTTGCTTTGCATCAGAAAGCTGACAATGACTAGGGATGATAGAATTGATGTCTTTGAGTTGTGGTGTTGGAAAAGAGTATTGAATATACCATGGACTGCTAGGAGAACAAACAGGTTCGTCCTAGAGAGGGTGAGACAAGGCTGATCCTTGGAGGCAAGGATTCTGAGGCTTCATCTGATATACTTTGGATATGTTGCAAGGAGGAACCAGTCCTTGGAGAGGGACATCATGCTTGAGAGGGTGGAGGGACAGCACAAGAAAGGAAGACCCTAGATGAGATGGATTGACTCCGTGACTGGGGTAATGGGGATAGGTGTGTCAGAGACAATAAGTTTGGTACAAGATAGAGTAGGGTTTAGAGCTTTTGTATATAGGGTCGCTATGAGTTTCAATAACAACAATAAGAAAGCACCAGATAACTTTTCATTGTTGCTATACCACTTTGCATTTCCACCAGCAATGTAAGAAAGTATATATATATATATATATATATATATGTGTATATATATATATATATATCTCCACATCCTCACCAGCATCTAGTTTGATGTCTTATTAAACTTTGCAATTGTTACTGGATAAGATATTATCTTGGTTTGATTTGCACTTTTTCTAATAGCTAATAATCTTGAGCATTTCTTCATGTGTTGACCATTTTTTCATGTGCTTGTTGGTCTTCTTTGGTGACATATCTATTCATATTCTTTATCCGTTTTGTAATAATTGTAATTGTTATGTGCCATCGAGTTGACTACAACTGATAGTGATCCTATGCACAATAGCTCTGAACTCTGCAGTGTCCTAAGCCAGTCTCACTGCTTCCAACAAACCTTACCTATTATCCCACTTACTGGGTCAATATATCTCAGCCAGAATCTTCCTTTCCTGCAATGGTCCTCCACCCTACCCAGCACGATGTCCTTCTCAAGGACTGGTCCCTCTTGGAAACAAACCCAAAGTATGGGAGATGGAGCTTCAAAATCCTTGCCTCCAAGGAGCAAACTGGTTTTACTCTCTCTAGGACAGACTTGTTAGTTCTTTTCTCTTGGCAATCCATAGTATGTTCAGTACTTTTCTGTAGTATCACAACTAGGACGCGCGCGTGTGCGCGCGCGCGCACACACATACACACACACACACACACACACACACACACACACACACAGGATTGATATTTCTGTCATCCTTATTCATTTTCCAAGTCTCCATCTTGTGATTAGATTGCCTTTTTCTTGTTAAGATGTTGGAACTCTCTGTAAGTTTTTGGGAAGAATCACTTGTCATCACCAAATATTTTTCTTAATCTGTAGGTTCTCTTTTAATATTTTGAAAAATTCTTTTGATGCATATAACAATTTCATTCTTAGGAGGTCTCAGTAATCTAGTTTATTTTCTAGTAACTGTACATTTTTACTTATATTTAGAGAGTCTATTTAAGCTATTTATTACGGCTTCTAAGTTTACCACAATTTTTACTTGGATGACCTTTATAGTTTTAGCTTTAACCTTGATCCATCTTTTTAATATGCTGAAAAATTTTACTTACTGATCAATGGTTTTCATTTATCATATTTCATTTTGTCTAGTTCTATTATCATTTGCTAGCCATTGGTTATATTTCACCTCTTTTAAAGGGAAGATGAAAGGAAGCTGTGACAACCAAGAATAACTTGAGGTGAACTGACCTTCGAGGCTGATTTCTAGGTATGGCTGATCTAGTGCCTTAAACCATCTTCTTCCTGCACTGTCTGTTTTGCGCTTCCTTCTGAATGACTGCATTGATTTCATCAATTATAACTTCACCCTGGTATTCTAAGAGTCTTTTGTAGAAATTAAAATACTTCTGGTAGGTTGTGAAGCTGTCATCATAAGTTTCTTATTTCCAGACTCCAGGATTCAGTCTTAACAAGTCTACAATAATTCAGTTACATTGAGTTAAATTGACTTTCTTGAACTAGACAGGAATTTAACTGTCATTTATAACATTGTTTCTCTAAGGATTAAATTCAGATTTCAAAACAAAGTATTGGAATATGATCTATTTGTAATTTGGGGGCTGTCTGAATAGTGGATAACGTGAGATTAGTTAATAGAAGGAACTGACAGCAGTTGGATTCATATGAACTGGGTTCAAATTTTATTTTACTAATTAATAACTACTTTACTAAAAGAAAGTTGTTAAACTTTTATGACTTTCAGTTCTTTAATTAGCAAAACGAAGTAAAAATATAAATCCCCCCAAAATGTTATGGAACTAAAATAAGATAAAACACTAATGAATGCAAAAACCAACCTACTATAAATTTTGAATTCACAACCATAAGAATAAAGTTAGTTAGAAGAGATGAAATAGACTAAAAAGGATGCAATATAGTACTACTTCAGTGTTTCATTTCTGATATTCCATTTGTAAAAGTGTCAAGATTTAAAAAAAAACACATAAAAATAAAATCCCTCTCTGTTCTCAGATAGATGAAGGATCTTCTCTTGTGCAATTTATAACATTTAAATCTTGCTGGAGGGTCAGCTATGAGTTGGTTCTGACTTGAAGGCACATAGCAACACCAACAATTACTGTTCTCTAAGACTCAGAAAAATTCACATGAAATATTTCTAATTTGTCTCTGTTAATCTTCTATGAATAGATCATTTATATTTTCATCTGAGCCACTAACCTTTATTTTCCATAAGGAGGCAGGTAATTGTCTGTCATATAGTCAACCATAGAATATTTGCTAAATTAAAAAAATCCTTCTTGAATCATTTTATATCTATAACCTGAGCTACTTCTTTCAATGCATCTGGCAGATATGTATATGTCAGATCTATAATCATAAATCCTCAGTTTTATTTGTTATTTTGTAAACTTTAAGATATTTCTTCTAGATTTAGAATATGGGAATGATAACATGTATAACCTGAAAATGGACATTTAGGAAATTTTTGAGATTTTTCATAGTTCTGAAGCATGAAGCATCATATGGCATATGAATGGGATTATATACATATAGTGTTTGGTGTTTTTAAAATAGGTGGTACTAACCTATCACAGACTTTACTGCTTAAGCCTTTATTATATGGTTAAGACACAAAGCAAATGTTTATTCTGTTCTTCTGTTTGCGCAGATTTGTCGGTATCTTTCTGACTAGGAGCTCATTCTATCCATGAGGTACTTTACATGTTGGCATTTAATTCCATGAATTAAAGCTATCTGGCCCATCTAAAAAACAGTTCCATAATTTTGTCCTTATTAACTCTGTGCCAACTAAGTCAATTGTCTTTGTTACAGACACTTAGAAGCAGGAGAGGAAAGGAAGCCATATAATCTATTTGTCAAAAGAAAACTTGTTCTTCCTAGTACTATCATTACTTCTAGAACTATGTGTAGTATAGTTAAAATGCTAGCATACTACTTTTCTCTAAAACTTCTGCTTCAGAGCTTCTAGTGGGAAGCAGATAAACCATATTTAGATTTCTGAGATGACTTCAGTCACTTTTCTTCTTGCTGAGACTGTGTGAAGGCAAAGGGCAAGAGTTAAATGTGGTTTGAATCTTTGAAGAAGAGATACTATCAGAGGTTGAGTTAAATATGGAGGTTATTGGACTTTGGTCTGTGATCTATTGGGCAAATACATGAATCAATAGAATACTTTCCAAGTGGTCTATCCTCCTGGGAGTTTTTCCAGTTATCTTTTTGGAACTTCCTAGAAATCCTTTAATGTTGTTGTGGGTCATCAAGTCAGAACCGAACTATTGCTGAGCCTCTGGTAGGTTTTCAGAACCTATCATTCACTGTGGAGTACCTGGTGTATTTGAACCAAATGCCTTAGGGATTGACGAACCCTGAACTATGTATTACTTTAATTTATTTCATTGAGCTATGTAGACAACCCAACTCTGCTTGCTAGAACTCAGGAGGACACGAAGTGCTTGCTGTATATGGTCAAGGACTGCAGCCTTCAATATGGATTGAAGGTCAACATCAAGAAAACAAAGATTCTCACCACAGGGCCGATTGGCAGCATCCTGATAGATAGTGAAGAGATTGAGATTGTTGACAGCTTTAGTTTGCTTGGCTCCACAATCAATACTCTTCGTACCAGGAGCCAGGAAATCAAAATACAAATTACACTGGGAATGTAGGCTGTCAGAGATCTCTAAAGAGTACTGAAGAGCAATGATGTCAGTCTGGAGACTAATGTACGCCTGATCCAGGCCATAGTCTTTGCAATTGCTTGTTATGTGTCAGAGAGCTGGACAATGACTAGGGATGATACAAAGAGAATTAATGCCTTTGAGCTGTGGTGCTGGAGAAGAGTACTGAACATACCATGGACTGCTAGGAGAACAAACAGTTTTGTCCTAGAGAGGGTGAAACCAGGCTGCTCCTTGAAGGCAAGGATTATAAGGTCAGCAAAGAAGGACCAGTCCTTGGAGAAGGATATCATGCTTGAAAGGGCAGAAGGACAGAGAAAGAGAGAAAAAACCATTGATGAGATGGATTGTTCAGTGACTGGGGTAGTGTGGGTAGGTGTGTCTGAGACAGTAAAGTTGGTACAGGATAGGGCAGGTTTCAGGGCTATTGTACATAGGGTTGCTATGAGTCACAAGCAACTCAATGACATACAACAACAACAAGAACAACTTATTATCATTTAAATTCAAATCTGAGGAGTACTTACCCTTTGGATCTTATATTGAAGTACTAAATTAAATAAAGTTAATTAAAAGAAATATTGTACTAGTTGAATATCTTAAATTCACAAAGGCAACCTACTCCCAGGTGATTAACTGTCTCTGGAAAGCCTCCGGAGATTAAGCTATGAATTGATTCTAACTCCATGGCACACAATAATAACAAATATCTTCTATTATAAAATATTTTTTTCCAAAATGAAAGAAAGTATATTGATGTATTTATCACTCTTTTCGATACAAATTGTTTGCCTTTCCTCGAAAGACTGAGGGTAAGTCAAGATACAGTATAAAGAAGATTGCCTCTTGAATGGTTTTAACTTTTGCATCTTTCCTGGAGAGTTTTATGTTCTATTTTTGTTCACACTGATGAAGAAATGACCTGGTTGTGGTTCTATTGTTTTTTGGTCTAAAGGGTCAGAGTAGCTTGTAGATAGAAGCATGGCTGGTTTCATGGTGACCTGAAATTATCCCTGGACTTCAAAGAACTTCCTCTTTTCTCTGCATGAAGAACTCTTTAAAGAAGTCCTTTTTCCTTTTACAAGGTAACTGCTTCAAAGGACGTGGGAAGAGTATTTCCTCCTCAGTGTTTACCTTACAAAGGTGAGGAGTTCACAGACATTTCCCTGTTTGTACAGTAGAATCTAATTGCTGGCTTTGAGCTGAGGGCTCTCCTAGGTCCCATTCTACTGTCAGGAGTTTCCCGTGCTCATTTTTCACTTACTGATGCACTAAAGAAATGGTGCCAGAAACCAAAAACGGGGGGAGGGGGAAAGCTGCATTAAAGTCCTCTGGTGTATATTTCTGTCAACATTGTATATCACAAAAAATGTTTTAAAAAAAGACCTTGGTTCTATTTTCAAAGTCTTCCTTTCTTCCACATGTTACAGAATGTTCACACAGTGGCCAGAAATGATAGAGAAAGTGGGCTAGCCTGAAGTCCAGATATTTTCTCATTAGAATGTCTGACCATGTTACTGATTTTTAACACAACCATTTGGATTCATACATCTAACTGAGTACCAGTCCCTTAAGTTAAATAATCTCAAATATTGTACAATTCTAGAATTCAGCAATTCTAGCTGTTGTGGAAAAAATAGCTTTGAGGCCACTCTTCAAGAGTATGAAGAGCCTGTGATATATAACATTTGTACCATTAGTTCATCTGCTCTAGGAACTTCATAAAAACTGCCTGAGATTTTTCTGTCTAGAAACTTAATCTGAAGAACAAAACAGTAACTTTTACATCTTAAGAGTGTAAAGGTATTTATTTCATTTGAAAAATGCATTGCATTAACAGGTAGCATTTTTATATTTTGGGATAAATTTTTTCTTTTTGGAAACAACAGAACTGCTAAATTAAAAAAAAAGAGGTTTGAAAAGGAATTAGATTACAAGTAAAATGATCAGTCTTTACAATATTATGTAGGCAGAGCAATAGATAAAAATTAAGAACAAGAATTTAATATATACTATGTTTATGACTCTTGTGGCCTCGTGACAAAGAGCTGTGCTACACTCCTGAAGGCATGTGGTTCGAGGCCACCAGCTGCTCCATGAGAGAAGGATATGCAATCTCTTTCTGTGCGATTAACTGCCTCTGAAAACCTGCCAGAGGGTCAGCTGTCGGTTGCTTCTGAATCAATGGTACACAACAACAGCAACAACAGCAATATGTTTATGACTATTAAAGGAGCATCATACCCAGGGAAAATCAGATGGAAGTCAACACATCAAAATGCTACTATTAAGGTAGTTAGAATATCAACAATATTTGTTTCCTTTGTTTATTACCATTCAAACTCATTCCTATGGTTGTTAATGTTAGATGCCATGGAGTCAAGTACTACTCATAGGGACCCTAGGAAACAACAGATTTGAACCCTGACCAACCCTGTGCTATTCTTATAATCTTTAATACACTGAAGCCCATTGCTACAATCACTGTGTCAATCCAATCCACCTGGTTGACAATTATCCTCTTCTTTATCATCTTCCCCCTTTTCCAAGCATGTTGTCCCTCTCCAAGGAACATAGTGTCCCTCTCTAAGGAATAGCCTCTCCTATAAATATTCCTCAAGTATGTGAGATGAAACTTTATCATCTTTACCTTCAGGGATCTCTCTGGCTACATGTTCTCTAAGACATATCTGTTCTCTCGGTAGTCCATGGGATATTCAGTATTCTCTCCAATATCGTATTTCAAAGACATCAATTCTTCTGTCGTCTTTATTCATTGTCCAGATCTCTCCACTGTACCAAGTGACTGAAAAGACCATGGCTTGAATCAGGAGCACCTTACTCAAATGGTCATCAATAATTGGGAGATGTCCCTGACTCTCCCAGTGCAACATGACTCTTGATTTTCTGGTACCTAGTGTATTGATTGTGTCTTCAATTAAGATAAAGTCGGTGACGGTTTCAATCTTTTCTCCATCTATCATGATGTTGCCTATCGGTCCAGTCAGTGGTGACAATTTTTGTTTTCTTGACATTGAGACACAATCAATATTGAAGGTTGCAGTATTTCATTTTCTACAGTAAGTGCTTCAAGTCCTCCTCACAAAATTGCAAACAATGTTGCAGTAGACACCAACTCATAGTTGACCTTCCACTGAATTTGCAAGGCTGGAAATTTCACAGAAGGAGATTGCCCAGCTTAGGCCAAAACAATACAATTAATGGCATGAACTGTATTGTATGCTATAATTATAGTTAATAAAAGAACTTCACACTATGACTGGATTTGAACCACTAAGGATGCATGACCTTTGGGTTTGCAGCACAATTCTTTATGGACTATGCCAAGTGAGTTCTTTCATGTATTTGTAGTTGAAAAACTGCAATTCATGTTTAAGAAGAAAAATAATGGATCTTGTTTCCTAAGTGAGTAAATAGGTTCTGCCTGATTACAAGCAAAATGATAAAACAAATATTTTAAGCAATAGTACAATGATTCTATAAAATGCACTCATACTAAAGTTATGACTGTCTGCCATTGAGTCAATTCTGACTCGTAGTGAACCCAATGTGACAAAGTAGAATGACCGTGCAGGATTTCTTAGGGATTTCCTATTTGTAGGGGCAGATCTGGCAGGGGCTGGTGGATTTGAACCATTGATTTTGTTGCTTAGAAGTCACTTGTAAATAGTAACTTGAAAGAAAGAAAATCTATCAGAGTCACATCTCATCAAAATACTATTATGAGTTGGTTCTTACTCTATCAATCTATTTTATATTTCCAGTCTTAGTTTGTTGTTTCATGGTACATTCTTTGGTAAAATCATGCAGCTCTTAGAAATGTAAAATATTGCTTAGTAGCCCTGAGATTCAAAAAGGCAAGAGAAAAATATAGTTCTGTTGACTTTTTTCCATTCTTAAAATTTCAATCAAAGTTGCTTATAAATTTAGGACCAAAAAAATTATAGCAATGTGATTGCGTTTTCATCTGGTACCCTTTTCCCCTTTTATTATTTTATTTTATTTTATTTCCTTTTCCCTATCTTGACAGTTGATGCTGATTTTTATTTTGAACACTCCACTGAAATTTCAGGGAATCGAAATGATTTATTGGAAAGAGCTGCAAACACAGCCATTAAATGTTTACTGGGGATTAAAAGGAATCGAATCTCTTCTGTACCATTTATTAAATATTTAAACAAAAGAGTCAATACTGGAAGATGTTTCTGATTATTCTGTGACATAATATTTTATGTAACATCCAGGTTATATGAAAACTGTCAGTGTCAGGAGCCAATGTTCTTTTTTTACAGCAGTATTGGCTAACAGTCCTTTCTCGTGAGAGATAGAAAATAAAATTTGAATTTCGAATTTATTTTGGAAAGGTTACTTATGGCAGTAAATATTGGACAAATATTGAATGATGTGGCAGGAAGCACCAAAAGAAGAGGGAAGGAATGTATACTCACTGTACCAAAAAGAATTGACCAACTCTGAACTGTTTCAGGAAGTAGCATATGATCAAGAACCAGTGGTAATGAACGCAGAAATTCAAGCTGTACTGAAGGCATTGATGAAAAAAATATGGCCCCAGAAGTGACGGATTGCCAGTGGATGCAGATAAAAGCAGATGCAGCCCTGGACATGCTCTTTAGACAATTCCAATATATCTAGATGATAGCTACCTAGTCGTCTGACTAGAAAAGATCCATATATGTGCCCATTTCAATAAAAGTGTCCAACAGAATAAAATTATTGAACAATATAATTCATATCACACAGACAGTAAAATTTTGCTCTGTTGTTGTTGTTGTTATGTGCCATCGAGTCGCTTGCGACTCATAGTGACCCTGTGTACCTCTGCTCTGTCCTGTGCCAATCTCATTGTTTCTGAAACACTCATCCCAATTGCCCCAGTCACTGAATCAATCCACCTCATAGAGGGCCTTCCCCTTCTGCGCCTGCCCTCCACCCTTCCAAGCATGATGTCTTTCTCCAAGGACCAGTCTCTCCTTACAACATGACCAAAGTATGTCAGATGGAGCCTCAGAATCCTTGCCTCCAAGGAGCAGCCCTATTTAACCCTCTCCAGGATGAATCTGTTTGCACCCTCAACATTCTTCTCCAACACCAAAGCTTAAAATTACTGAAAAGTGACTGGAGCAGTACATTGGCAATGAGCTACCAGAAATTCAAGCTGGATTCAGAAGAGGATATAGTACAGGGGATATCATTGCTGATACCAAATGAGCCTTGGCTAAAAGCAATGAATTCCAGAAAAGATATTTACTTATATTTTATTGACTATATGGATTATACTAAATTATAAATAACATTAAGGAAATGTAAATTATGACCTATCTTGGGAGGGATAGGAGAGCATTACGCTGAGTTAACTCAGTCAGACAAGGACAAATATTGTACTAAACCATTATTGTAGAATGAGTATAATAAGGCTTTAAGGTCAGTGAGGAAGGGTGGAAAAAGAAGGTAAAGGATGTGCGGGGAAGGGGAGTATTAATCATGGGGTTGTACAATTTGATAGGTGGGGGTGGGGGATATTGGAAGAATCTTCTCAAAAGCAATGTATTCAAATTTTGTAAATAAAGTATAAAATAAAATACATAAAAAGAAGAATGGTAATTTCAGAACACTTCATTGTGCTCATGTGGAACTTGTCCTTATACCAACAAGCAGTCATTAAAACAAGGGATATTACTTTGTTTAAAGGTATGTTTCAGGTTTGTATCATGTCTTCATACCTGTTCAATCTGTATGCTGAACAAATAATTCTAGAAGCTATACTATAAAGAGCTCTGGTGGCCTAGTAGCAAGAAGTTGCACTGCAATCCCAAAGGCATGAGGTTTGAGGCCAGGAATTGCTCCACAGAAAAAGGCTGAGCAGTCTCCTCCCATATGATTAACTGCCTCTGAAAGCCCACCAGAGAGTCAGCTATGGGTTGGTTCCAACTCAATGGTACACAAAACAACAGCAGCAACAAGAACAGCAGTCACTACTGAGCCATGGGAGCTCGGGTGGCGTAGCCCGTGAGGAGTTACACTGTTAACCCAAAGGCCAAGCCTCTGTGATAGTACTAATGAACCAGTGGCTCTGAGGGAGACATATGGACTATCTCTGAATGATTTTTAGCCTTGGAAACCCAATGAGATCAGATTTGAGTTGCTTCAAACTCCACAGCAATGAGTTTGACGGGTATTTGGGTTTTAGTTTTGTTCGGTTGGTTTTTTTGCAGCCTCCTTAAGTTAAACATATAACGCTGTAGTGACTATTGATAAGGAACTGTGCTATCATGACATAACAGAGGCAGGTGGTTTGAATCCACCAGTTGCTCTGTGGGAGAAAGACAATCTCCTCCTTGTGATTTGTTGCCTCTGAAAAGCTGATGAAGGGTCAGCTGAGTTTGCTCCAATTCAATCGTTCATAATAACAACTACCCAAGTTAAAAATAACACATTTATTAAAAATACAAAGTTTATTAAAAATGAAGCTACTATCTTGCTTATCTTACTAAGCTACCATCTTACTATCAAACATATACAAATGTTCTCTAGTCTTCAGAATACCTTGCAAGGTGAACATTTTAATTTTATTAAATGGACAGAAATGGATGCTGTAAAAGATTAAGCTACCTAAGATAATGCCTAGTATTGGGGTGAGTGTAGGCATTTAACCCCTGAGCCACTATACCTTCAATGACATGAGAAAGGTTATTCACAAGTTCCTTCAGTATAAAAGCAAACACACTGATATTAAGGCATTTGACAAAGCGACCCTAATTTAGTCTTACTGTATACTCTATCTCTCCTTCTCTCTAGTTAAACTGGTTGATTCCCTTTCCCCATTTCTATCAAGTATATCCCCCACTCACTCCTTTCTCCGCGTCTCCTGAAGGTTCTACCCTTTTCCTGGCCATTTCAAAGTCTGTGTGTCCTAGCAGAGCCAACTCGAGATCTCAAAGTCATAAAGATTCCTGACAATCTCTCATTTGTTCAAATCTGACCCCTTTTGCATTTTTTTGACTCTACTACTTTTTAAAAAATTATTTTTCTTTACTTACTATTTTATTTTCCTTTTTTCCTCATTGTGCAATATTGAGTGGGATCTGACTGGATCAAGTAGGAACTCACAGGAGGAGATTGCCCCTCTTCCTCCAGCAAAGTATCTGGTAGATTCGAATTGCACATCTTCCGAATTGCAATGCAGCTTCTTGCCACTAGGCCACTAGCGCTCCCTAACTCTACTGTTTCTGTGGGGGAAAAAAAAGCCCCACCTGCTTTTTGACACCTCAAATATATTTTCATGTAATCATTTAATATTTATGTATAATAGATTTTCAACAATTCAAGTACACACTTCTTGAGGAAGAGCACATATGACTATTTTTCCCCCTAAAATTGGTTGTTGCTAAGAGAATAGACTGTAGTTTTAGAGTAAGAATCTGGGTGCTACAACTTTGACCTGTAAGAAGTTAGTGAATTTCTTTATACATTAGTTTCTTCATTTATTAATTGTAACTATATAACCACTTTTGAGGTTTATGGGAGTATTAAAATCCATAGTAAGTGTAAAACACCTGCACGTTCATGAAACAAAATCTTAGTTGTTATTATTGTTGGAGTCCTGGGATGGGGCAAATGATAATGTCTTCTGTTTCTCACTGTGAGATTGAAGGTTTGCATCTACACAGAGGCATCCTTGGAGAAAGAAAAAAGCAAGGTGGTCTGTAAAACAAATGAAAAATCAGTCACTGAAAACTCCATGGAGCATGGTTTTACTGATATACACAGGGTATCCATGAGTTCAAATCAACTTGATCACTCTTTATTGCTATTATCATTCTGAGCAGTATTCTTGTGAGCAAACAATATGTTCAGGGAACTATATGATAACATGAGATTAAATGAAACTTTAAAAAGACACATAAATCTTTTCGCGTCTCCTGGCTCTATTTAACATGCAGAGATAACATTTAAAAATTATGCATGCTCATTTATTTGTAGCCCTCATACTGTTAAACAATGTTAAATGTTTCAAAAGCATCTGATAATACATTAAGTGAATGCTTATTAATAAACATGTTTGTTCTAGAATAGTAAGCAAAGTAAAGAAAATTATTAAGTGAGAATTTTAACAGTAACGACATGACTGCTGACCAAATAAAACATTTAGCCAAACCTGTGAAAATAAAGCTAATAGCAATGAGTGGAATATTCTCAAGGGTTATGATCTTTTTTACTAACATAACATTACTGGAGAGTGATTCACAAGGAAACAGGTGGGAGTTGTAGTTGCTGTTCTTGCTTGTCTATTAGAGAAACTGAATGACTCACATATGGATCAGAATATGTGTATCTTTAGGATGATTATTAGTAAAATATGACTAATGTTTCCAAGCTAATTGGTGATTTTCAAACATTTTCCAAAGAATCAAGGTGTTCAACGGATATGCAAGCACACAATGAATATTACTAGAGGAAAATTAACTTACCATACACCTGGCCTACTCTAAATACTACCTTGCTAGATGGAAACCAATTTAGTCTTAGTAGTCAAAAACAATACAGACAAAGCTATTATGTTTAATTGAAATATAAGCAAGACTGCATGACATTGTTAGAATATAGCTTTGAGATTTCTAAGCTTTTAGGTTGCACAGGAAGTTAAATCTGTGTGGGTTTATTCAGCTTGAGGCCCATGCCTGAGGTATTATTCCTTCTGTGAATGGAAGGAGGAAGGTGAAAAGTTTAGGTAAGGATAATGAGTAATGAGGACGATCAATCAACTGTCCTTGTTATTGTTGAAAACAGCCTAGTATTTAAAATACCAGTCTGAATTTCTAGGAGTTCTTCTAGTGATAGACTTATAAGGAACTAGAGACCACTGCATTGAATTCTATGATAAATAATATTCATGGAAATATCTCTTCATGTTAATTTGTTATATTATTCTGATTTGCTTCCACTCTGATTTTCATGCTAAGTGGTGAGATGACAGTAGCATGAAGGATTGCAAGTTAAAATATTCACATGGGTGACACATCACTAAAGAAAAAAATCCCCTAAGCAGACCAATTGGTTATTTTAATCGATAATGAGTAACTGGCTTAGTAAATGATAGAATTTTTTATCTCTCAGAAATTCTTGTTGCGTTGTTATGTGAAGTTGAGTCATGTGCAACTCATTAGCTTTGAAAGCTGGCCTATCCTGAGCCAATATCACTGAGCCATATCTACCCCCTTACCCTAGTTACTGAGTTAATCCATCTCATTCAGGGTCTTCCTCTCTTTCACTGCCCCTCTACCCTTCCAAGCATGATGTCCTGGCCCCTCCTGGCAATGTGCCCAAAGTATATCAGGAAGAGCTTCAAAGAGCTTCAAAGAAGCAGCTCTGTTTCATCCTCTCTAGGACATAACTGTGTGTTCTATCAGCAGTCCATGGCATTATGTTCAATACCCTTCTCTAGCACCACAACATCCTTAGTCATCACCCAGCTTTCTGATGTATAGCAAGTTATTGTGAAGTTCATGGCTTAGATCAGGCACACCTTAGTCTCTAAACTGACATCATTGCTCTTCAGGACTCTGGTAGGTCCCTGACAGTAGATTTTCCTAATGCAATTCATCTTTTGATTTCCTGAGGATTGGGGCCAAGAGTGTTGATTGTGGAGCCAAGCTATGCTACCATCTTGAAGGCACACTATTTGAATCTACCAGCTGCTCCTCAGGAGAAAGATGGGCAATCTCCTCCCATATGATTAATTGTCTCTGAAGACTTGCTGGAGGATCAGCAAGTCGGTGAGTTGATTCTGACTCAACACTACACAACAATAACAGCAACATCATTTCTCAGAACTTACTGTTTTATAGTTTACACTACAATAATCTTTGCATCTCTCTAGTGGTTTGAATCAACCAGTGGCTCTGTGGAAGAAAGATGGGCAATCTCCTCCCACGTGACTTATAGACTCTGAAAACCTGCTGAATGGTCAGCTTTGAGTTGGTTCCAATTTGCTGGTGTGCAACAACAATCTGTACTGGTTTGGGGAAGCATTGATTATCCAGTGGTAGAATACTCACCTTTCATGAGCAAGAATCTAGTTCGATTTCTGGCCAATGTACCTCATGTTCACAACCTGTTCGTGGAAGTTTGCCTGGTGCTAAATAAGTTTTAATAGAGACTCCAAATGAAGATGAACTAGGAAGAAATGCCTGTTGATTTTTTTTTTTTTAAATCATTAAAGGGTGTAGGGTTAGGCAGTGTTTAATTCCTGCATCAAACTGTATTTGTTGGGGGCAGAGATGGATTAACCAATAAACAAGGCAAGTATGTGCTTAAGGATGGCAGATGTGAAATTGAAGACCCACTGATGCCAAGTGAACAAAAGAAAAAGTGAACATCACAGTGGAAGGGAACTGGCACCACACTAAAAAATTAAATCAGTACCAGCTCCACTTCATGAGACTGTTCAGGCCAGAAATAAACTTTACAGAAGGTCATGAAAACCCTCACACACCATGATGTTTAAGCTATGTGGCTCCTAACACTTCAACACCTTTGTTGGCATCTGTCTTTTATGGCCCTCTGCCATATAAGGTGAATCTTCTTATTTCAGTGAGTCTCTTAGAAGTATAGTATTTCTTTTTAAGAAGCTGTGGTGACTTAGTCTATTTTACATTATTATTTTCTTTTAAATTGGTTTGCTTAAAAGGTTTATATATGTTGCATTTCACACTATTCTTTTACTCCAGTAGCAGTGGCAAAGTTTAACAAGACAGCAAGTAATAAATGTTGGAGAGGATGCGGTGAGGCGGGAATTCTTATACATTGTTTGTGGGACTGTAAAATGGTACAACCACTCTGGAAGGCAGTTTGGCATTTCCTCAAAAAGCTGAACATAGACATTCTATATAACTAGCTATTCCACTGCTTGGAATATACCCTGAGAAAATGAGAACTGAGGCACAAATAGAGACTTGTATACCAATGTTCATAGCAACATTATTCATCATCATAAGAACATTGAAACAGCCCAAATATCCAAGCATAATGGAATGGATTGAGAAATTATAGTACCGTCACACAGTGGAATACTATACAGCACACAGGAGAAATGATTTTGTAAATTACTACCTAACTTGGGAGGGACTGGAGAGCATTATGATTTGTGAACTAAGTCTCATACGAACAAATACTGTAGAAAACATTATTGTAGAATGAGTATGAAGATCCAAGTGAGGGGAGAGAAGAAGCAGAGAGGTGAGGATGGGTGGAGGTTACTCATAGAGTTGCACAATTTGATGAGTGGGGGTGTTGGAAGGAAATGGGAAAGATCCAGTGTGAAAAACAATGTATTTGAACTTTGTAAATAAACCAGGATAAAATAAAATTTATAAAGTTAGAAAGAGATAGCTTTTTGGTTTTTTTTTAATCGATAGCAAGTATATATCTCAGCAGTGCAAACTGAATGGTGATAATTATAAGAGGGAGTACTTACGGTTTTCTCCATCAATCAGCTCTGATACACACACACACACACACACACACTCTTATAATTTTAAATTATTCCATTCTAAAGCATTTAATCTTTGGTTTGCTGCAAATGGATTTAATAATTGAGGCAACTCACATATGATTGATCAACATGAAAATAGCCCATGTCCCAGAGATTGTACATAGTCATATTTAAATTGAAGACACGCTTTTGGCTAAATTTGTGAAAGTCATCAGTATTTACAAAGTAATTTTATAGTATTGGTGTTGCTTCCATTACAGTAACCACTGCATTTAACCACCTTTTGGGGAAGGAATGAGTGTTTCCCCCCAAAAAGAGGATGTTTTGGAGTTTATTGGAACATGTTTTTTAAACTGATACATTTTTAGCAAGCCATATTTTTAAAATATGATAACATAAGAAAGGGTAACTCATGGATGTGTTTAAAATAACATGTAAAGTATTAATAAACTTAAGTGATGAAATGTGATTAACTATTAATACTGAAATAAGCATAGTTTGGGCTTTCAACTTTTCTGTAGATTCTATTCCTGATTTTTCTAATATAGATCTTCTAAGTATTATTTTAACATAAAAAATTCCAACAGAACTTTTTGGGCAAATTATCATATAAACTTCCTTAAAATGTCAAACTGAATATGAAATTGCAAATCAGGTACTTGCATTTTATATGTGTAGATATCCTATGACAGTACACCCCAGAGAGTAAGGGCATTGTAAATGTACACCACAGAAAATTTTGGAACATAATGAATATGCCATCTTCATATTATGTGCTTAATCATGTATTTTCATGCCACTTACTTTTGTACTATTTAATTCAATTTATAGAATTTGGTGCAGTATAACTCTTTCTCAAAACAGTTTATTTTTTAATACTATTTAGTTATTTTACATAGAGGGTCAAGGACTGCAGGCTCCAATATGGATTGAGGCTCAATGTCAAGAAGACAAAGATTCTCACCACTGGGTCAATTGTCAGCATCAGGATGGATGGTGAAGAGATTGAGTTTGTTCAAAGCTTTAGTTTGCTTGGCTCCATAGTCAACAGTCTTGGTGGCACCGGAAGCCAGGAAATTACAATTTTCGTTGCCATGGTAAAGTTAGGGTCCTCTCCAAAGTACTGAAGAGCAATGGTGTCTCTCTGGAGACTAAGGTGCATCTAATACAGGCCATGGTCTTCGCAATCACTTGCTATGCATCAGAGAGTTGGACAATGACCAAGGAGGATAGAAGGAGTATTGATGCCTTTGAGCTGTGGTGCTGGAGAAGAGGATTGAGGGGACCATGGACTGCTAGGAAACAAACAGATTCATCCGGTCAAACCGGGTGGCTCCTTGGAGGCAAGGATTCTGAGGCTCCGTCTAACATACTTTGGACATGTTGTAAGGAGAGACCGGTCCTTGGAGAAGGTCATCATGCTTGGGAGGGTGTAGGAACAGCTCAGGAGGGGAAGGCCCTCTATGAGGTGGATTGATTCAGTCACTGGGGTAACCAGGACGGGAGTGTCAGGCACAGTGCGATTGGCACAGGACAGAGCAGAGTTTAGGGCTGTTGTACATAGGGTCGCTATGAGTGGCAAGTGACTCAACGGCACATAACAACAACAACAACAACAACAACATATTTTTTGCAACTTCTGGGGAGCACTGCTAGTCTGCAGGGAGCTGTACTACTAACGCAAAGGCCACAGCTTTCTGGCAGCTCATAATCGCCACCGGCTTCATGGGAGAATATATACCTTCTCTTGTGAGTTTTGCAGCCCAGTGGAGGCTGCATCTTTTCTTTTGCTAATTTATGATTATGACATTTATCTTGAAACGAGCATAAAAATTGAAGTCGTTCTTAGGTGCCTTGAGTCAGCCATAACTCCTAATGTCCCTATGAATAATAGATTTGAGCTTTGCACTATTCTGCACCATCATGTCTCTGATATAGTTAAGTATTGTATAGTCACTGTGTTAATCAAAGTTGTTGAGGGTCTTCTCTTTCTCTGACCATCCACCTTTCCCAGTATGATGTCTTTTCCCTAAAATTGATGTCTCCTAACAACATGCCTAAAATATTTGAGGTGAGGATTCCTCTCCCGTTCTCTAAGGAGTACTACACTGGTTACACTTCTTCCCATTGAAGTCTGCCAGTTTACTTCTACTCTTGCAAAACTATTTTGCCCACTCCTAAATTGACACTTACCATGAAACAATGAGCTAGAAAGTCTTCAAATTTTTCCAATTCATCTTACCATCTGAAACATGGAATGTGATGATTGTGTGATGTGATTAACTGGAATAGAAAGTTAAGTTTATGCAGTCAAAAATTCTCAATGGGATCAAGGCAAAGAGTCATTTGCCAGCAGAAGACCATTCAGGCTCTTCTTGGTCAAACATGAATTTTTTTTTCCATTCACCTCTTTTTAATCTGAGTAGTACAAGAATTGCATTTCATCTTTCCTTCACTTAGTTGTATTCTGTTGCTTCTAAATCTGCTTCTTTCTTCTCTTGACTATATATTTAACATCAAAAATGAAGCATAAAGAGATTAAAAAAGGAGAGATTTATGCCTGTAAACATGTCCATTCCCTTCTATTTCTATGTAAATGTTACTGTTTGGTGCTGTGGAGTGGAAAATGTATAGCCACCACAAGAGCTACAGATTGAAACCTGTGCCCTCCTCAGTCTTTCCTCTGTGCAAGCCCTAGTTATCGTTGCTATGCCAATCATTCTCATTAAGGATCTCCCTCACTTTTCCAATTATGATGTCTTTTTCTGAGGACTGGCACTTTCAATTTAGGTATAGTAGACTAAAAAGTATGTGAGGGGAAATACTTGTAAAAAAGGACTGAAACAAAATTAATTTCATTTTAGCGGTAGAAATTGTCTAATTTACTTAGGTGTTCCAACAGTGGAGATGGAATGGAATTGTGAAGTCAGGGTACTGGCAGCTAGGATGCGTTAGCATTGAATGGAGATATTTCATGCAATGGAAGCAGCAGTGTGATGAAGGTGTACATGGAATAGATGAGTTAGCTCCTCCTCTTCCTTTCCTGTTTTACCAAACCCATTCTGGACTGTTGGTGGATCCAAACAATAGAGGACTTTTCAGTGGTAAGGAAGAAAGAGAAAATGTGGACAACGTCCCCTTCTAGCTTTGTGTGAAAAAGATCATCTCACAAAAGAGCCACTTTCTTTTCCATGGTGCTCTCTGAAGCTTTGCAGGGGAGAAAATTAGTAAAAAATGATCTTATTGCTTATAATTTAAAAGATTTTTAAATGCAGATTCTCAGATTCTACTCTTAAGAGTTTTTCACTCAATAGGTCAGTAGAATTCTAAATTCTGAATTAAAAAACTAAAATACCACAGTCCACTTGAATGTAGGTCCTTTATACTTCGAAACACATTAGCTATTTTTTTTTTTTTTTACATTAGCTATTTTTAAGAATCAGAAGTAACTTTGTGGTCTAAAATGGTTATATGACCTTCTGCTTTTCTTTAATATATAAAGCTATAGTCTATTAATTAGACGATAGCATTTAATTTAAAATAGATACTGAGAACAAAAGGCCTATTTTTGAACATCTAAAGCAGATATCATTTGTCTTATTGTTTGAAACTTCTATGGTAATGTTGTGCTTTTTCTCCAAATAATTGGCATTGTGACATTTTTCTATCTTCATTTTTTTAATGGTTTAATATGATTTTTCCCTCCCTGTTTCAAGCCTTCTATTTAATCTGCTACTGCTTGTTAAATCAGCTTTCCTTCACAGCAAAGACTGAGGCTGCTTTTGTTAGATTAAACGTTCTTTTTTCTTTCTTTCTTGCTTTTTTTTTTTTTTTTCTGACCCAGCTTTCAGCTTCATCTACTTAGTTATATCATTTGTTGGGTAACAGAAATTGCCAGAAAGTCACCCAGTGGGAAAATCAATTCCTGAAAGGAAGACTAGTGCTATGTGTTTGACTATAGTGCATCTCTTTTCTTTTTCCAAGCATATCTGTCTCAGCACACCTGGGTATTCCTCCCCGGGGCTAAGAAGAAGTTTGAATCGCCCTGCTCTTAATTAGCAATGTCCCTTTCCCCTTATATTACAGGTGAACATGACTCATTATCTTGTATATATTCCTAAGAGAGAGAGTCACTGAAAAAGGACAAACCATTGTAAAATGAAGAGGAGGCCAGTGGTGAGGTGCTTGAAAGAAAATTCATTTCTATTGTTATAGGATTTTTTTAAAATAAATGTTTCTCCTGGTATAATTCAAGTAGTAGTCAGGAGCGCTCTTGTTTCATGAATTTAGATGTTTCAAAGGGATGTCTTTCTCCCTCTCTAGCAAACACACATTCAATACGTCCTAGCCTTTGGTTTAACTTAAGCGTTCTTAATCTGTGTAGATATGTACAGCATTGATAAATTTATTATTCACAAAGTTTTGAAATTTGTATGATTATGTGCACATATGCATTCCCCCCCTGAAGATCTTTCTTAAATTGCATAAGCCTATGTAATATGTGGCATCAAGATAATTACAAATGTCTAATGTATACTCTAGTTTCTCTTCAGATCATATACATCTTTTGCTTTTTGCAAATGTCTAGTGTGATGACCTAATAGGTTAGACTATAAAAACAAATTAATCCTACATGAAATAGTTGAGAGGGGACATTTTCTCAATTTCCTTTGGAAGTAGACTTAAAAGAGAAGGCTCTTCCTTGGAAGAATTCTATTGTAGAAGTAACTCCAAGGTGATTTGCTCCTCAGAGCCTTAGGGGCCATCTAGTTCTGAATTAGCCTCTGTGAAGTGGCCTGTGATCACCCATAAGAACCAATTGCAAGGTGTTTGTGATTTATTTTCACAGCCAATTTTAAAATATTTACCTGAGTCATTTTGATGCATCTTACGAGAGAATGAAAAAGTACATAGAAAGCTTTGACACATTAAAAAGATTTCAAATATCTTACTGCCTTCTAAAATCTTATGATTCGAAGATTCTTTATTTTAAACATATTACTATGGCCAAAAGCCAGGTCAATTGCTTTTGTGTTAAAAGATCAGATTTCAGTTAGATGTTAAGAGCAATGGGAGATCTGAATGAAGTCTTCAATTCTACATTACTATTTATTAGCTGAATCTATGTTTACTTTAAGAAAATCATCTTGTATACCCTTTCAAACTCAGATTAAGACAAAATTAAGGGCTTCAGTTTCTCTATCTTTAAAATGGGGATAATAAGAATACCTTTTATGAATGATTTTTAAAAGATTTGATAAAATAATCTGAGCGAAACATTTATAACATAGCCTGAAGCATCTATGCTAAAAGTATATTTGTTTTGCTTATTATTTCAATCTCTACTGAATAAAAAGTTGAAATAGGCAAAATGAATTGTTTAGATGAGCAGATTCCTTTCATCTTTTGTTTAATCTTCATTGGGTTTGAGCTTTTAAATGCCTTCCTGGCCTTTAGACAGTATTAACTTTGAGGTAACTATGCAGATCATATCTTACTCTTTGTTCACCTGCTTAGTTTCTTCTTTGTTATTTTCTTTTCTTTGATTACATATTTTTATGCAGTCTTTCTTCTGACTCAAGAAACTTAGCGGGTCTGAATTCAGTTTCCTCAGATTTCTATGATGTATAGTTACCTCATGGCACATAACAGCAACCATAACAACATAGTAAAATAGATTTTAAAAATTGTTTGCCATGGCAAACTTCAGACTGTCTGTGCTATTGTGGAAACTTCTTAGACTTTCCATTTTTTAAATAATATTTATACTTAGTGAGCCTCTCCTTGAAAATTACATTTTACTGAAAGTAGGGATCTAGTTATAAACATCTGGGGCACACTGAAGAAAATGTTTAAGAGATTGATAGACCTCAGGACTTTGACATTGTAGAAGAAATTGTTCTACCCACCCATGGGCTGGATGACCACACATTACAGAGGCAGTTGAGAGTCTAGCATCTTGTTTGAAGCTATATGGACTTTGAATCCTAGTTCTAACTTCAAAGACCTATAACATTGGACAATTTATATAATAACCACTTGGTGCTTATCAGCTATGTTGTTGTCATGGTATGGTGCCTTCACATTAATTTCATATTAACTCATAATGACTGTATGTGACAACATAAAATAGCCCAATGATTGAGGTTTCTCCCCTTTTAAAAATTTGATTTGCAAATAATTGTTCATACATATCATATTTTGTACATATGTTTTGTGTTTTATAAAAATCATTCCTCTACATTGTATTTTATCCATGTGCTGCTCTTGTTATGTGCCTTCCAGTCACTTGTGACCCATAGCAACCCTATGCACAACATCTATGATCCTGGTCCAATCCTGAGTACACATACTTTCTTATGAATCCTGGTCGAATCTCTATCACAGCTACCATCCTTACTGCAGTTATTATGTCACTCTATTTCCTCTAGGATCTTCCTTTCTTGTGCTGTGCTCTCCCTCTACCCTTCCAAACATGATGTCTTTCTCCAAGGAACGGTACCTCCTGGCAACATGCCCAATGTATGTGAGATGGAGCTTGAAAATCCTTGCCTCCAAAAAAAAAAGAAAATCCTTGCCTCCAAGAAGCAACTTGGTTTTGCCTTTTGTATCTTGTGCTTTAAACAATAATTCATGTGCATTTTGCATAATTAATACCATTGCTCTGTACCTATTATCACCCAGTCTTTTCAAATTCTCATTAAATATTTCCTAATCCTCAACCCTCCTCTTTACCCACCAATCTCTGCTGCCCCAGTGATCTTCCCCCACCTTACCTCTTTTTCTACCTCTATTTCTCTTCCCCTTTTGAAGATTTATATATATCTTACTCAGTTATTCACTTATTATCACTATAGTGGCCTTATGTAATATTTGTCCTTATGTGACTGAGATATTTCACTCAGTATAATGCTTTCTAGGAAGCTCTGGCGGCCTAGTGGCAAAAAAATGTGCTGCATTCTTGAAGGAATGCTATTCAAATCCACCAGATACTCCCTGGGAGAAAGATGGAGAATCTCCTGCAGTGTGATAAACTGCCTATGAAAACCCACAAGCTATGGGTTAGCTATGGGTTGGTTCCAACTTGACAGTACAAAACAATACTTTCTAGTCTCTCCCAAGTTATATAGTATTTTACAAAGTCATTGTTCCTTAGTGCTGCATAGTTTCTGTGTTTTTTTTTTTATTTTATACTGGTTTACTTACAAAGTTCATGAGTGGACTGAGAAATTGTGGTACAGTCACACAATAAAATACTATGCATTGTTTTTCCTTTTCAATTTGTGTGTTGTTGTTGTTGTTATGTGCCATCGAATTGCCTGCAACTCATTGTGACCCTATGTACAACAGCTCTAAACCTTGCTCTATATTGTGCCAATCTAACTGTCTCTGACACATCTATCTATTGCCATTACACCAGTCACTGAATTAGTCTATCTCGTAGAGGGTCTTTCTCTCCTGTGCTCTCCCTCCATCCTCCCAAGCATGATGTCCTTCTTCAGGGACTGATCCCTCTTTGTACCGTGTCCAATGTATGTCAGACAAACTTTCAGAATCCTTGCCTCCAAGGAGAAGCCTGGTTTGGCCCTGTCTAGGATAAACCTGTTCGTTTTCTTAGCAGTCCATGATATATTCAGTACCCTTCTCCAACACCACAGCTCAAAGGTATCTACTCTCCTTTATCATTCCTAGTTATTGTCTGGCTCGCTGATGCATAGCAAGTGATTAAAAAAACCATGGCCCTGATCAGGGGCACCTTAGTCTCCAGAGTGACATCATTGCTCTCCAGTACTTTGGAAAGGTATCTCTAACAGCAGACTTTCCCAT
>NW_006399855.1:7180307-7182395 GCF_000299155.1 Elephantulus edwardii | reverse complement strand
TCTCTTAGAAGTATAGTATTTCTTTTTAAGAAGCTGTGGTGACTTAGTCTATAGGGAGTTGGAAAGGTGACTCTGGTGATCTGAATCCACCAGTGGCCCGTGGCAGGGAAAGGGGGAGAGGAGATAATGGATAATCTCCTGCCACGTGATTTACAGCCTACTGAAAATTTGTGGATCAGCTATAAGTCAATTCCAACTCAATGGCATAAGTTTGAATTAAAATATATCTTTCTAATAATTAAAAAGGTGGATGAAGTTTTGAATGAAGAGTTTGATTATTTCTTCATAAAAGGAATACCTGGCTCCTCATCAAAAAAGGGAACATTCTGGAATTTATTTGACTTTGCAGTTTTGATCTTGTTTTCTGAAGTTCATATCTGATGGAGAACTTTGCTGGGTATAGGATCCTTGGCTAGCAATTGTTTTCTTTCAACTTTCTGTATAACCTATTCCATTGTCTTCTATCTTGCATGATTTCTACTGAGAAATCAGATTTTAATTTAATTGTTTTCCTTTTAAAGGTGTTTCTTTGTTTTGTTTGGACTGCTTCTAGAATGCTATCCTTATCTTTAAATTTGGAGAATTTAACTATGTCTTGATGTTTTTCTTTTTGGGTCTAGTCTATTCGGTGATCACTGTGCTTCTTAAAGGTGGATTTCCCTGTTCTTCAGCATACCTGGAAGTTTTCTTCTAGTACTTCTTCCATAATTTTCTCCATCACTTTCCTGTCACTTCCCTGTTCTGGAATTCCAATCATATGTATGTTGTTCCTCTTGATGTCACCCGAGATGATTCTAGTGTTTTCTTCATTTTCTTTACATCTTATTTCTGATTTTTCTACTAGTATGTTTCCTGTGAAACTCTTGTCTTCCACCTCACTGGCGCTCTGTTCCATCTTGTTATTTCTATTTTTTTTTTCCTATCAATGTATTGGACACTTCTGTCATGGTCTTGATATTCTGGATTGCATTTTTATGTTTTTCTGTTATTTCTAGTACTGTGTTGGCTGTATCCTCTCTGTCTTGTGATGATTTTTAAGTTCTTGTACCTCTTTATCTATACTATCAATTTTTTTGTCCATCTTTTGCATTTTCGTCCATAGTTGTTCAAGTTGCTCCTTATCAATGTATTTCTCCTGTCTCTGAGGTGTTTACTTTCTTATTGGCTTCCATTCTTTTTGCAACATTTCTATTTTTTTCTGTAGCTGTTCAGATATCTCCACATCAATATATTTTTATGGTTCTATCTGGGCTGCTCATTGGGTCTGCATTTTTAGGGGAAAGGTTGTTTTGTTCATTCATGATTACTGAGGCAGATTGCTGCTTCCTTGACATTATGGGAATCTTTTCTTAGTAGATGTTAAGTTGTTATAAAAATATAATGACCTAGAACATGACAATGTTTTGTGAAGCACCTGTATATTTGTGTTCCCTTCTTGTCCTGAGGCTCACAGGTCCTTGGGCCTAACAGCAGTGTTTCTCCCAAAGCATCTCAATGCCAACCCTCAATGCCAATGTTGCTCCCTTCCAGAAATGGCATTTAGACCCATTTTGAGCTGTACCTTACCCTTCCACTTGAGCTTATGGAGTCCCACATGTTGTATCTAGACAGCAGTGTTTCCCCCAAAGTACCTGTTTTCTCTACTCTAGGAGACAGTTCAGAGGCAGGTCCTTGGCTTCAGTCTTGTACTAGTTGCAGGTGATATCTTGACCAGATTTTGCATATTGGTGATCTCCCTTATTCCTCACCCATCCCAAGTCATGAGGGCCTTAACCTGAAAGGAAAGGGGCCAAAATGGTGGTCATGAGACAGAGGGAAGGTGTGGGTGTGGCTCCATCCAGGGAAGGTGGGCTAGTCCCACTGCTGGGCCTCCTGTGTTTGGTAGGGCTGGTGTGGAAGTGTCCCACTCACAAACCAACCAGGAAGGGAAGCCTACATTGTGTTTTATATAATCTTTCATTTATACTTTTTTTATATAATAATCCATATACATTCTATTTTACATTATTATTTTCTTTTAAATTGGTTTGCTTAAAAGGTTTATATATGTTGCATTTCACACTATTCTTTTACTCCAGTAGCAGTGGC
>NW_006399855.1:7138542-7176635 GCF_000299155.1 Elephantulus edwardii | reverse complement strand
TACTTAGTCTACAATAATGGTTCTATTATCATATTTTTTTGTCCATTTTGTGGTTGAGCTATCAATCTTTTCTTATGGAAGCCCTATGGTATTTTGTAAACGTTAGTTATGAGATTTTTTTCTGTAATGTTAATGCCAAATTTTTATTCCAAATTTCTGGGCTTTCTTTTCACCCTCCCGAATAAAGTTTTTTATGCACACAGGGATTTGTTTTTAAGAAGGTCCCATTCATTGATTTTATCTTCACCAAGTTGAATATTTTTTACTATGTTTGCAAGTCTATTTATGCCATAAGCGAAGGCTTCTAAATTTGTTCTAATTTTGTTTTTTATGATCTTTATGATTTTTGGATTTTTCTCTAAGGCTCTGATCCACTTTGAATTGATTTTTGTGTTGAGTATGAGAGATAGATATAGTTTCAGTTTTCTACAGGTAGATGTCCACTTTTGCCAGCATCATTTGTTAAAGAGGACATTTTTTCCCTATTTAATGGGTTTTATTACTTTGTCAAATTTCAGTTGATGGGTTGATTTCTGGATTCTTGATTCTATTCCTTTGACCTGTATTTCGTTCGTTGAGCTTATAAATACAATGCTGTTTTAGTTACTATGACTGTGTAGTAGGTTTTGAGATCAGTAAATGAAATGCTTCCAAGGTTATTTTTGTTATTTAGAAGAGCTATGTGTATTCTAGATTTCTTTCCAAATGAAACTGGAAATTGCCTGAAGTGCTTGCTGCAGAAAGTCAAGGGCTACAACCTTCAATACTGATTGAAGCCAACATCAAGAAAACAAAGATTCTTACCACTGGGCCAATTGTCAGCATCAGTATGGATGGTGAAGAGATTGAGATAGTTAACAGTTTTAGTTTACTTGTTTCCACAGTCAATACTCTTTGTACCAGCAGCCAGGAAATCAAGAAATGAATTGCACTGGGGGTCAGCTGTTAGGGGCCGCTTAAGAGTACTGAAGAGCTATGATGTCAGACTGGAGACTAAGGTGCGCCTGACCCAGGCTATAGTCTTTGCAGTTGCGTGCTATGCATCAGAAAGTTGGACAGTGACTAGTAATGATAGAAAGAGAATTGATGCTTTTGAGCTATGGTGTTGGAGAAGAGTGTTGAATATACCATGGACTGCTAGGAGAACAAACAAAGTTGTCCTGGGTGAAGCTGGAATGCTCCTTGAAGTCAAGGATTCTGAGGCTTTGTCTGACATACTTTGGGCATGTTGCAAGGAGAGACTGGTACTTGGAAAGGGCCATCATGTTTGGGAGAGTGGAGGGACAGCACAGGAGAGGAAGACCCTCAATGGGATGGATCGACTCTGCAATTGGGGTGGTGGGAATGGGTGTGTCAGAGACAGGGAGGTTGGCACAATATAGAGTAATGTTTAGGTATCTTGCCCATAGGGTCGCTATGAGTCACAGGCAACTCGACGGCACACAACAACAACAATCTTGAAGAATGAAATTGGTATCTGTATTGGAATTGTGTTGAGCATGTAGAGTGCTTTTAGTAGGATTATCATGTTCATAATTTACAATTTTCCTATTCATTAACAGATAATATCTTTATATTTAATTTGGTATCTTATTGTTTCTTATATATTTAATTTGGTATCTTATTGTTTCTTATAGTAATATAGTTTTAATAGTTTACCTTAAGGAAGTCTTTAATAACTCTAGTTAGGTTTATGACTAAGTATTTCATCTTATGGTTCACTATTGTAAATTGTATTGCTTTTCTAGCTTTCATTTTTTGTGCTTTCTTTGTTGCTATAGAGAAAAACGATTGATTTATTGAGTGTGTGTGTGTTTGTATTCTGTTACAATATTAAACTGGTCTACTTGTTCTAAACATTTTTTGTTGAGCCTTTTGAGGTTTCCATGTACACTATCATGTAATCTGCATATACATATAGTTTCACCAACTGTTTCTCAATTTGCATACTTATTTCCTTCTCTTACCTTTTTGGCTACTGAGAACTTCTAATACAATTCTGAGCAGGAGAAGTGATAGTGGGCAGCCAGGCCTGGTCCCCTTATCTGGTCCCTGTTCACAAGGGGAATGTCTTTAATCTCTTTGTTGAGAATTATTTTGGCTCTTGGTTTTATGTATATACTTTTCACTACAATGAAGAAACTCCTTCTATTCCTATTTTTCTGTTTGTTTTAACTAGGAAAGATTGTTGAATTTTGTTGTTTTTTTTCTACATCAGTTGATAGGATCATATGATTCTTGTTATTTGCTATATTAATGTGATAATTTACATTAATTGGTTTTTCTTATGTTCAACTATCCTTGCATTCTTGTTATAAATCCCTTTTGATCATAGTGAATTATTTATTTGTATATACTGTTGGATTATATTGGTCAATAGTAGGGTTTTAAAAACTATAATTTTTAGGGCAAAAGATTACCATTGGAGCCACTGGGGGGGAAGGTTTGAACTCTACTTTTTTTAGTAATTTAGAGATTAACCATAGTACCACTGAAGTTATTTTTTTAAAATTACCTGTAAAAAAGGGGAAATAAAAAGATAAACACCAACGTATTGTAGTTAAAATTAAAATTACAATAAAGCAAGGAGTCCTGCCTGGTAGCATAGCACATTACATATCAAACTATTATTTGAAATGTTGGCAAGTCCAACTCATCAGTCACTCTTTGGCGAAAAGATGGGCATTTTTCTCACAAAATTATTTGCAGCATCAGAAACCTGATAGAGGATCAGTCAGCATATGTTAGAATTAGCTCCACAATAGTGGGTATAATGCAAAGTATTCAGAGTATTAATAAATGCCTAATGGTGTGCTTATGTAAGTGTTTGATAATATTGTTTTAGAACAACCCTAATTGCAGTTTGTTTTCTACATTACTAATCAGAAACTACTCTTGTTAGTCATCTTCACTTTCTCCAAGCTTGGCTGTGCCGTCTCCTTCAAATGAAGATATTTTAAATTCTTACTGGAAAAGAAAAATGAATATAGTGTTTATTATAGATTACATTTCAATATCAAGAAAATAAAAACTTCACCACTGGACCAATAGGCAGCATCATTGTGCATGAAGAAATAATTGAAGTTGTTAAGGAATTTCTTTTGTTTGGATCCATAATCAACACCGTAAATAGCAATTGGCAGTCAAAAAAAAAAAAAAAGGAAACCAACAAAGACATGTTGCATTTTTTGTCAACGATCTCTCCAAAGTGCTAAAGAGCCAAAGATCCCAGCTTAAAGAAAGTAAGTCCAATCTAAGCCATAGTATTATCAATTGCTTAGTATGCATCTGAAAGTCAGACAATGAATAAGGATGGCTAAAGAATCAAGACCTGTGAATTGTGGTATAAGTGAAGAATATTAAATATGCCTTGGAATGAAAAAAAAATCAATCTTGGAGGAGAGGAAAATAAAGTGCTCCTTATAGGCAAAGATGGTGAAACTTTGTCTCACATATTTTGGGCATGCTATTAGGGGAGCTCTGGTGGCCTATTGGTATGAAGTTGTGCTACATTTCCAAAGGCATGTGATTTGAATCCACCAGCTACTGCTCATGATAATAATGGGTAATCTCCTCCTGTGTGGCTTACTGTCTGAAAACCCACTGGAGTGTTATCTATAGGTTAGTTCTGATTCATCAGCACACACCAAAATCAACACCATGAGTGGCCAGGCCTTGGAAAAACATCAACCAAGTAATGATGGTGGAGCAGGAAGACCTTCGACAAGATGGATTGACATAGTGACTGCAACAATGGACTTGAGTCTGTTGAAGACTGTGAGATTGGCACAAAATAGGGCAAGATTTAGATCTGTTGTTCATAGAGTTGCAATGATTCGTAGCCATTCAAAGACACCTAACAACAACAACATCATTCTGGTCAAATTAAATGTCTTAACTCTTAGTTCAGAAATATTACTTCTCCTAATTCATTGGATAATTTTCTATGTGCTAGTTGATGTTCCATTTCAAATCTTTCTCTCTCTCTGAAAAGGATCAAAGACAGAAATTTTTTAAAAAAATCTACCTAAGCCATCATCCAAATATTTATGTTTGACATTCATCAATCAAAAAGGTAGTTCGATATAGTAGCATTAACAATCAAGGAAACTGACTTAGAAGAATAATAGCTAATATTTCAAAATTATACAAGTAAAATTGTAACAAGAACAAACAAATCCCATTGTCATTTGATTGATCTCAGCATGAGTACTGTCAATTCCTTTGACTAATGAATCCCTCTTCCAGATTGGGTCTCCTTATATATTTTTCTCCATCTGTCTTATACACTTTGGTGAAAGGTAAATTACTTATACTTTAACTGAAATCTGATAAATTCTCCCAGTTGTTGTATTTTTTTATAGTGAAAATATACTTTATTTTTTTAATAGCTACCAGCAATAAAATCTCCCAGTTGTAAAACAACTATGAGATATCATCTCACTAAATTAAGAATAGAAAAATTTAACAGAACAACAGACAAAAAATACTGGCGAAGTTGTGGAGAAACTGGAACACTTATTCACTGTTGGTGGGAGTATAAAATGGTGCAACCACTGTGGAAAGTGGTGTGGCGCTTTCTCAAAAAGTTGCAAATAGAAATACCATTTGATCCAGAAATTCCACTACTTGGAATATACCCCAAAGAAACCATAACAGCCATCCAAGCTCACAATAGAAAAGAGTTGGAAACAACCTAAGTGCCCATCTTCGTCACTTCTGAGGAGGACACCTTCTTCTTCCAAACCAGATTTGTTGGTTCTTTGGCATTTATCAAAGTTCATAGAGTTTCTGGAGACAAGTTATTTAGGAAGTGGATGCCACTCCTGCTTCCAAACAACATTAATTACCATTGATAATTATAGGTTCTTTGGCATTTATCAAAGTTCATAGAGTTTCTGGAGACACGTTATTTAGGAAGTGGATGCCACTCCTGCTTCCAAACAACATTAATTACCATTGATAATTATAATTTATATTACATTAATTACCAGTGATTATTATAATTCCTTAATAATTAATTACAATGTCAAATCAAACCCTTATTGAGTATGTATACAGACTTTGCTTCCACCCAATTTAATTCTTTAGTAATTATTATCCCTATTTCTCCTACTCTCATGACAGTTATATTTCCAATATTCATTTTATCTCTGAGTAAACTTTGCTTTAACTTTTTATATAATGGTTTTATGTCAAAATTGTCTTTTTATGACTAGCTTACATAACACAGCATAATTTGGTCTAGATTTGTACTTATCATTTTTAAACTGACATCCTTTCTCTGTATCTCTTTAAAAAGGTCCTTAACAGTAGACTCGCCCATTGTAAGATGTTGTTTAATTTATTGGCTGCTGCTTCTGTGGGTGTTAATTGTGGATTCAAATAAAATAAAATTCTTGACAATAAAAAAAAAATCTCCCAGTTGTATATGAAAACTACCACACCCAAAATTGTATGTCCAATCACAACCCCCCAAACACTTTAATTCCTGAATTTTCGTCATGCTCATGCTTCAGTATTAATTAAACTTCTTTTCTCTCAGTATTGTTGTATATCCATTACCTGATGAGCTATGCTGCTGCCCTGCTGTTTTTAAGCAATTTATAATTAACTCACGCAACCCAAGATAGTAATGTATGACTCTGGCATAAAATGTATTTCAAACAATGATTAAGTATTTACATACAAATACATTTGTCATTTATCCATTCTGGATGAAATTATGAGGTCTATCAATTTTAGTACTGTGGAGCATAATATAAAGAAGTGTTATTCCAGCCATAAAATATTGTCTTAAACAGTGAGGAACATTTTGTGAGAGATGTTTCTCAGTGAAAGGTAAAGATGAGAAGTAGTGCCATCACGAGTATAGTAACCACTACCCACCCTTGGCCCCCCTCCTTATTAAACCATACAGAATCCTTAGTAATGCTATCAGTTTTGATCATAGAATAGTATGGGATAAATCAAATTGTAAATGGTTTACATTAAAAAAGGGTTAGAATGAAGAATATAGAAACTACCAGAACTTCAAGTAAGATTTAGAAGAGGGCATTGCACCAGGCATATCATTGCTATTAGATGGATCCTGGCAGAAAAGAAAGAGTACCAGAAGAAAAAATGTCTATTTATGCTTTCTTGACTATATAGTGGCATTTGATTGTGGATCATAACAAATTGTGGCTAACACTGAGAAGAATGGGAATCCCAGAACATTTAATTGTGCTCATGTGAAACCAATTTCTAAACTGAGGGGCTGTTGTGTGAATAGAGCAAGGGAATAGTCTACGGTTTAAAATTAAGAAGAGAGTGTGTCAGAGTTGTAATGTCTCTATACTTACTTATTCAATCTGCATGCTAAGGAAATTATTTGAGAAACTAGACTCTATAAAGAGTGTGGCATCAAGATTTAAGAAGACTCCTCAATAACCTGCTTTATGCAGATGATACAACTTCACTTGCTGTGAGGAGGACTTGAAGCACTTGTTGCAGAAGATCAAAGAATAAAGCCTTCAATAATAATTGCATCTCAACATCAAGAAAACAAATACTGTTACCACTGGACTGAGAAGCAACCTCATGAAAGTGAAGAAAACAATGAAACTATCTACAACTCCATCTTACTTGGATCCATGATCAATATCCACAGTCAGGAAATCAGGAGATATATTCCACTGGAAAAATCTACAGTTAGGGACCTATCCAAATTATTGAACAGTACCGTATCAGTTTGAACACTAAAATGCATCTGATTTAGGCCACGGGCTTTGCAAACACTTGCTATGCCTCTGAGAGCTGGACAATGAATAAAGATGACAGAATTAATGCCTTTGAGCGGTGGTGTTGGAGAAGAGTATTCATCATCTCATGTACTGCCAAAAGAACAAAGAAAATACATCTTAGAGAAAGTTCCAGAGTGCTACTTAAGGGCAAAAATTATGAAACATTTATATACTCTTCTAGCATGTTGCTAGGAAGGGCTATTCCTTGGAGGGAGACATGATGCTCAGAAAGGGAGAAGGTTGGAGAAGGAAAGGAAGACCCTCGACCATGAGGACTGATATAGCTACTGTCACAGTAGGCTCTAACATGTCTGGAAGTGTGAAGATGGCACAGGATAGGACAAGGTTCAGATCTATTGTTCATATGGTTGCAATGAGTTGTACTCAACCTGATGGCACCTAATAATAACAAATTATTGAAATATAGTATTTCTTAGGAATCCAGGTTGGAAGTTGTCTGGGGCAGCTGGATGCTAAAGAGGTTTGTTTTCTGGTTCTGGTGAGGATTAGGGTGGAATATTTGCTCATCTTGGGTGTGAGTTGATTTTATTTGGCCTTCTATTTAAAAATGCATTTGGGCCCTCTGACCTACAGCCCTCAGGCCTGGTTTTAATTGTTTTTGGTCAAACACTCTTCTAAGTGGTATAGCACTGGTCTGTCCATTTGCTGTACTGAGGTAAGTCATGGGTGCGGTGATGCTAAACACTTTGACACTGGTGTGATAATGGTTACCCATGGTGAATAGTGTTTGGCAGAGATCTCCAATTAAAACAAGCTTGGAAGAAGGGGTGACATTTACTTTTGAAATAGCTTGCCTCTGGAAACTCTATTAAAGTGGAGAAATGATGAAAGTTATACAACTGTTCAGGTATTTCGTTCATAGGGTCTCTATGAGTCATCTGTGACTTAACTGTACTTAACAACAACAACAACAACAACATGGATACTAATAGTAAAATTGTTTTGCAATATTTTTCTGTACTAACTTGCAGTGTTAGTCACTGAGTGGATTTTTTTTTAATTTACCTTTTTCCTCTAATTATTACTTCATTACCAAAGAAATTAATGATAAAATTTCACAAATGTTACTATTTACTTACATATATATATGACTGGGTGGATTACAACATAATTGTGGCTAACCTTAAGGAAAATAGGAATCCCAGACACTTGATTGTGCTTATGCGAAACCTATACTTGGACCTGGAAGCCGTCCTCAGAACAAAGCAGAGAAACAGTGCATGGTTCAAAATCAGGAAACGAGTGTAGAAAGAATGCATTCTGCCTCAAGCATTTTCATCTCACATATTGGGCATGTGGCCAGGAGAGACCAATCCTTGGAGAAGGAAATTATGTTTGGAAGGGTGGAGGGACAGCACAAGAGAGGAAGACCCCAGATGAGATGGATTGATACAGTGACTGGGGCAATGGGGATTCGTGCGTCGAAATTAGTGACACTGGTTCAGGACAGAACAGGGTTCAGAGCTGCTGTACATAGGGTCGCAGGTGACTGGACGGCATATAACAACAATAAAAACATACTACTATTATAGGAAGCTCTGGTGGACTAGTGGCAAGAAGCTGTGCTGTAACCCCAAAGACATGTAGTTTGAGTCCACCATGTGCTCCACAGGAGAAAGATGGGCACATTATTTATTACTACTATAGATGAAACACCAGATGTTTTACACAATCATCAGCTATAAAAACACTGGCAACGAAAACTATATCATATCCTTGCAGCGTGTGTAGAGGAAGATATGTGATTTGAGGCATCACTGTAATTAGGTAACAATAACAGTTCTGACCAGAGTACACTAGAAAGTTGAACATACTACTCGGCATATTACTTAGCATAGTTTAAGCTCTTATGGCATAGTCCATACAGAGTTGTGCTGATTACCCAAAGATCACTCCTCTGAGGAAGTTAGAATTCTATTGGGCTGAGGCAGAATGATGGGCAATCTCCTATGTAATTTACAGTCTCTGAAAACCCACCAGAGGGTCAGCTCTGAGTCAACTTTGACTCAATGGCAATGAGTTGAATTGAGTGAGTTTAAACTTGTGAGTATAAATAAGCAGACTTTTGAAAAAAGTTATTTTAACTAATTAGAAGAGAGTTCGTATAAAAATAAAATCCTGCTGAAATGCTGCAGACATATTTGATGCAGTCATTTTGGTGCCACCTCTCTAATAGTGTCACTTGGTGCTGTTCTCATCCATAAACTCCTTTAGAGCTTTCCCCCGAGGTAGAATGCACAAACTACAATGAAGCCAACCAACTCACAACTGTGATTTCTGTGTTATATCATAGTTTTTCAGTCTGTGTCTTTGGGCACCGAGCCTGATGAGTCACACCCTCAGCTCTTTCCCAATTCTCTTTTGTGGCTATCATTCAAGTCGCTGACATGTATCTCTATGATAATGTGAATATGATCAGGCTGTGGTTTCGAGACAATTTGGAAATTGTTCTTGTTTGCCTTACAGGAAAGAAAAGGTGGTTTTTGGTGATTTTGAAAGTTATCCTTTTAACTAATATTTTTTTTCTAGCAGGGATTAAACTTTATTACTGGATCTTAACTGAGAGGTTTAGATTTTTATTTTCTTTCTGACACGTTAAAAGTTGAGAACTGATTAATGGATGATCATCTCTTTTATAAAGAGAGTTGCTGACACATTAAGTTCAGTGTAAAAGTTGCCGATCAAAATGTTTTTGATCACAGCTATTTATTTTTATTAATGCCAAAGAAAAGATGTAGACCTGCACTGTCCAACATGATAGGCACAAATTACAGATGGCTACTGAGATGTGAACTGTGGCTTCTCTGATTGACATTTATTGCATATCAGATTTTCTCATTTAACCTGATATCACAATACAACATAGTTGATTATTAATTTTATCCTTTTTGCAAGGTAAAATGACAAAAAGATGTGGTGTAAATCTTTTACTATCTGTTTGGACAACCCAACTATGCTCACTTCTGTGATCTCATTTTATTTTTTTTAAAGGAAAATAACTGTCCTTTATTATTCACCCAACAACTTTAAAAACTCCTAACTCAGACTCTTGCAGTATTGGCCTACAGGAGAGATACAGGTAGATAAGGTAGAGGATGTAGCTTTGGGAGGGGACTCTTAGTCTTTATCCAGTGGGCAGAACAGGAGATAGGAGTGGGCATGCTCTGCTCCCTCGTCAATTGCTTTCTATTGCTCACTTCCATCTTTTTAGCCACTGTCCACCTACCCATTCCTCCAGCTTGTGCCAGAAATGATGACAAAGGCAACCAGAAGCTGGCTCTCATATGATTTTAACTTGATAGTTACACAACATTAAATCATATAATACCCTCTTTCACAGAGCAGAAAATGGACATTGACACATATCTATATTTTGATATGTATGTTGAGTAAAATATATTAGTAATATTTCTCTTTTAAAAACCCTTTAGTATGACTACAAGGAAATTGTGACTGGCATTGCACTCCTATTGGCCAAGCCTACTCTAGACCAAATCAACTGACTCAGCAGCTTAAAGTTCCAAGTTAGTTATCGTATTTGGAATAATTAACAAAGCACACTTCTCATGATAAGTACAAGTTAGGACTCTTATATGTATTCTTGTAGCTGGAAAAGAACAAAATCATTTACTCCAATGGACCTCCTTGGTGAAAGTGCTTCACATTTTCCAAATGTTCCACCTGTTGAATATGTATATGATCACAAAGATTTTTTAAATTAAAATTCTAAGGCAACATAGTTCTATTTCATTAAGATATGAGCTTTACCTGATACAATGCCATTGAAGATTGAATTTTGAGACAGTTAGCTTTGGATATACTTATGCTACATTGTCTTAAAAGAATTTAAAAATAAGGGGAGCCCTGGTGGCCTAGTGGCAAGAAGCTCCACTGCAGTCCCACTGCAATTCCACTGGTTCGAGTCCACCAGATACTCTGGCAGAGAAGGAGGGGCAATCTCCTCCTGTCCCAGTCAGAACCAATTTGATGGTATACACACACACACAAAAAGAAAATAATACTTAAAAAAAGAATTTAAAAATAATACTAACTTGTCAATTTTGATTGAGCAGTAAGTAAAAGCATCTGTTTTAACATTGATATAAATAATATTTTGCTTGACCTTCTTAGTAATATCTGGGTCCAAGCTCTTGATCAGATCTGTCAGAAATGATAGTGATTTTAGGTGAGGAAAAGACTTTGCACTTTAAGGCATCCATGTTCCAAAGCAGAGTAAGGTTTCAATACTGTACATTTTTTAATCATTTTGCAGCATTTGAAATGTCCAAGAGTGAATTCTTTTACAGCTAGCTTATATTTAATGGAATTTCAGGTAGTTTATTAAGCAACACTTCAAAAAGACTTTTAACTTGTACTTTCCCCCATATTTTTCCTAGAAAAGAATTCTGGTGGTAGAGTGCATTTTGTGTTGGGATAGTAGGTGAAAGTGTGATAGTTTGAGTCTACCAGCTGAAATGAGAATGATGAGGCAATCTCCTCCTGCACAGATTTACAATCTCAGAAACCTAATGAAGGGTCAACGTGAGTTGGCATAGGATTGACAGTAGTGGTCCATCTTGATTTTTGTTTCACAGACATCCCCATGTTTGTCAAATTGAAGTTTTAGTTATTGTTTAAAAAAGGTGAATGCCTTAAAATATCACTTGTTAATGTAAAATACTTGAAATATTTTATTTTCATTTCACTACATCAAAAACATAAAAACTCTTAAAATAACACACTGATATGAAAAGGGAACAATCATAACTCAAAAACAGGTATAAAAACGTTATAATAAACTAAGTCATGAGCAGCCTGTGGGAGCTGTGAGCTCTAGCTAATCCTGACTGCATTAATCTGTAGACTGATTGTAGATGAGCAGTTGCACTGAATTGTAATTGTTTTCTTATCTATAAAAGGTTGACAAACTTTGTTATCTTTTTCTTGGAGCTTTTGTTAAAGGGAAATAATAAATCTCAAAAGTATTGCACTCTTTTTTCTTTTTTAAAAAAACACAGTAAGGCACTGTATACAATGTTTGTTCATTATTTGGAACGCTTGGCTAAAAGGGTTTTTTTTTTTTAAAAAGAAAAAGACAGTGAGGAGAAATGTCTATCATTCAATCAAGCAATAATAATTGACTTTTACTATGGTCTGGCATTGTGAAAAAATTATGAGAAGTTCTTTAACAGGTGAGGAATCAAGCATAGTTCTTTACAAAGCGAGGAATCAACTGAAATGATGTAAGAAAACATTTCATTGAAAGTGACCTTGTATGTTGGTAGGTGCTGTTGAGTCAACTATGAGTCAGAAAGAACACATTGAAACCTTTCCCTGTCCTGCTCCATCCTCATAATGTCAACAATACTCAAATCCATTTGTAGAAGTTGCTATGCCAATTTCTTTTTCTTTCTACTTTTCCATGATGTCCTTTTTCAAGAACTGGTGCTTCCTAACAATATACTCAAAGTACATGAAATTAAGTTTCACTATCCTTACTTCCAAGCAGGAGTGGCATCCACTTCCATAATAGCTTGCCTCCGGAAACCCTATGAACCTAAAGAAAGGATGAAAGTCAAGCAATTGTTGAGGACTTTCGTTCAAGAGTCACCTACGACTCGACGGCACTTAACAACAACAACAACAGCATCCTTACTTCCAAGGAACCCCTGGTGCTACTTGGATTTTAATGCTACTCCATGAGATTTTACATAGTTTAGTCAAATGATGGAGTAGTTTTGAGATTGGAAAATAATGTATAGGGAGAGGGAATGGTAATAAATTAAATGACTACAGGTAAGAGAGAACACAAAGCTGAAAAAACAAACAAAAATACAACCCAAACACCTCTGTTTTGTTTAGTATGAAAGGGGCATGCGATTATGTGAAGGTTACTGAAGAATTTTCCTCCAAACCTGATCCCACATCTTCTTCAGAGTTCAGTTTCTTGAATAATTTGCTTAGTATATAGATTAAATAGGTATGGATAA
Source organism: Elephantulus edwardii (assembly GCF_000299155.1). Classification (NCBI taxonomy): domain Eukaryota; kingdom Metazoa; phylum Chordata; class Mammalia; order Macroscelidea; family Macroscelididae; genus Elephantulus; species Elephantulus edwardii. Next base: position 7,163,839 of record NW_006399855.1, on the reverse strand, counting down.
GGGATACAACCTTGATGTACACCTTTCCTAATTTTAAATCATACCGTATCCCCTTGCTTAATTGGAATGCAATGGGTTTAGGTTCCCTACCTCATGGAAAAGTTGACAAAACAGATCATGCTTGTCGCTGTTGTTGTTAGGTCTTGTGAAGCTGATTCTGACTCATGGTGACTCTATAAACAAGAGATTGAAATCTTGCCCTAGTTTTCACTATTCTCACAGTCTCTGCGCAAGTCCATCATTGTTAATAACCCATCTCCTTGGGGGCTTTCCTTTATTTCAATGACCCTTTGGTTTTCCAAGGAGGATGTCTTTCTTTAAAAACGGAAACCTGCTGACACCATGCTCAAAGCACGTGAAGCAAAGTTTTAACTGTCCTTGCTTTCAAGGAACCCTGTGGCTGCATTTTCTGTAAGACAGATTTGTGGATTACTTTGATAGTCCTTGGTATATTCAATATTCTTAACCCAGATCAGTGGCCCAAGTCTTTGGTCTTTTTCATTCATTGTTTAACTTATGCATACACACAAAGCAGTTTAAAAATAGCATCGTTAAGGTCAAAATAATTTTAATCTTTAAATTGACATCCTTGCTCTCTAACAGTGTAAAGGAGTCCTCAACAGCAAGCTTACCCAATGCAAAACATTGTTTGATTTCTTGACTTCCTCTCCTATGCATATTGATAGTACGTGACACACAATTGTATCTATTGTCATGGTCTCTTGTGATTTACTTTCTAGATTATTTTCAAAATAGGATTTACTAATCCAATTAATAGGTACATTTGCAGGCAGAAAATTATTTGCTGTCATTTCTTCGTCTAATAGTTTTATTTAGAATTGTTACATCTTTCAGCGCACTTTCCCTTTTTGGGTCACTACATATCAATTTAATGAAAAGATAAGAGCACGAACCACTTCTTTCTACTTGACACAATTTTCCCATGCTCTAGGCATCAGAACCTCTCTCTGCCTAACTTCTCTCTCTGTCCAGTCTTCCATTCCCTTCCCAGTTTTTTCTCCCTACCCTCCCACAGAGGTTGATTCCATAGATTAAAGTTAATACCATCTGTCTCAGAGTTTGCTTTCTAATGAACTCAACATGTAATGATGATTATTATTGGCTATCCAATTCAATTCTCTATGTCTAATGGTCGAGGTATGCCTTAGTGGCAAAGATTGGTGAAAGGTCTTTGCACATACTTAAGGCATGCTCCCCGGAGGAGCCTGTGCTTGGAAAAGAACATCATGTGTGAGAATCTGGAGTGTCAGAGAAAGAGAGGGAGATCCTTAACGAGATGGATTGATGCTGACTATAACAATGGCCTTGAATATTCCAGAGATCATAAGGAAGAATGTAAGACAGGGAAAAGTTTAGATCAAAGGGTCTCTATGGGTCATAGCTAACTCAATGGCACCTAACAAAAATAACAAGGGTAAAGGAGAAAAAAAGAACAAAACACCAACCATAACAAAACACCAACAAAAATCTAAATGAGATATGGAGAAATATGGAATTAAGAAAGAAAAAGAGAAGAACAAAAGTAATTTGCTATTGAGTTAGCTATGCTTCATGATGATCTTTTATGTGCCAAATAAAACTGTGCTTCATAGAGTTTCAATAGTTTAAGCACTTAATGTGCACTTGATTCAAACCATGATCTTTTCTATCACTTGCTATGCATTTACAAGTTGGACAATGTCTAAGGTTGACAGAAGAAGAATTTAGCCCTTCGAGTTGTGGTGCTGGAGATGAGTACTTAATAGCCCATTGACTGCCAAAAAGAACAAATAGGGTTCTAGTATGTTGACATTTTCTTTAACATATTTAGTCATGTTGTTAGGAGGCATTAGTCCTTTGAAAAAGACATTATCTTTGGAAAGATGAAAGGTCAGCATAAAAGAGAAAGGCTCTTAATGAAATGAATCAACAGTGATTGTATCAATGGATTGAGTATGTCAGAGATGATATGAATGCAGCAGGACTAAAGTTTCTCATCTGGAGCTTCACAATCCTTGCCTCTGAGGAGCAACTTGGTTTCACCCTCTCCAGGACAGATCTATTTGTTTTCTTGGTGGTCCACGGTATGTTCAGAGCTCTTCTGCGGCATCACATCTCAAAGGTATCAGTTCTTATATTAACATTGGTCATTGTCTGGCTCTCTGATGCAGAGCAAGCATTTATGAAGACCATGCCTGGATCAGTCTCACTTTAGTCTGTAGATTGACATCGTTGCTCTTTAGCTCTCTGGGGAGGTCACATCTCCTCTACTTTATTATTTTTTATTTCACCCAAATTGTTGATAAAAATATTTTCATTTGTCCAGGTTTGGTGATTTTTTTACCCCCTCCCTTGAATTTCTTTCTCATTTCTCCTCAAATTCAACCAACTTGATTCCATAAGATGACATCTATGAGCAAGGCATTTTCCCCTCATGCTGGTTAGTATGTTGTGGTTAAAACATTGGATTTAAAATGCGATATAACTCCCTGACAATATATATTGTAATATTTTTCCAGTAATAACAAGTTACAGGGCCTTGATTTAGGAAAAAAGATGCTGATCTTTTTTATACCATTGAATTAACTACTTATTAAAAATTCTAACTTCTTTTCTGAAATCAGGTTCTTAGTAGCAGTGATCCTCCCTCTACCCTGAGGTCTCTGTTTCCTGACTTGAACATCAAAGCTATTAGATAAAATATGGATCTCTTCTGACTATATCATTTGTTCCTACATAAATTAGCTAAAGTAGGCAGTGATCCTGTCTGATTATTGCGGGCTGGTTGGCAGTCATAACTTGCATACGTGCTCTTGGAGGCTGGCATACGTCCCACCAGGTTCCTCAGAACTCTACATATTCATCTCTTTACCCACTCAGTAGGGTGTGACCTTGTACAGATCCTCTTTTTCCTTCTGATATACTAACTCCCTTTGCCATCATTGCTAGCACCTGTAGAGCTGAGCACTTGGAATAAAGGACAATATCTCTTTAGAATGGCATAATAATCCTTCCACAGCAGGATATGTGGCAAATCAGAAAGATCATTGAGTGAAGAATCTATTCTGTCATGATATATAGAATAAGAGCTCAGTATAATAAGGTAAAATTCTAAGTCTTAAGAAAAACGTAAACTTTCTGGTGTCTATTGAAGCTATGTCCATTATCTACTTTTCTTCAGGTAGGCTCCTCCCCAATTCTCACCCCCACAAAAAGCAAACAAAGAATACACTCACTCATTTTTTTTATCTGTAGCAATCTACTAATGGGAAAGTGTCACTAGCATTGATGTATGTAAAAGAATTATAAACTGCAAAATTGTATAAACATAAAATGATAAGACTGCTTTAAACAAATGCCACCTAAAATAGGAAATAATTTTCTCCCTTCCTCCTCCCCAAATGCTACAGCCACTCTCACTGATTTCTACTACTTTTATTCATCTCTTTGGATATTTTTCTTTTTTTCAAGCTTTCTTCCTAACATCTCTCCTCCTCCCCTTGTTGTCTAAGAATGTGTGATTGTAGTTGATAATCTGGACTGATGAAGACATTACTCAGATCTTTTACTTTCTTCTATTATGGGGACATAAACTTGTACTTGTGACAGAGTACTGGTAAACACTCAGGCAGAGAGAGGCACAAAGCGCATCCTCAGGTCTGCAGATCACTGCATTTATTTCCAGTGTCTTTTTTGGGTCCCTACTTGAACATTGTTTAAGACTGTGGACTCTCCTAATGGGCCTAAGAAACATGGATGGCTTTTTATGTGTTTGACTATTAAGCAAAAAGTTGGTGGTTCAAATCTACTACATGTTCCATGAGAGAAGATATATATTCTCCTCCCTAGAAAGATTTATAGGCTCAGAAATCCAATGAAGGATTGTCATGAGCAAGAATCAACTGGACAACAGTGGGTTTGACTTTGATTTGGAGAATCTTTCCTGAATATTTATCATCATGTGCTTAACAATTTCTTAACCTGCAAGAATTCATCTCTAGGGAGAAATTTCAGTTTTCTAAAAAAATAATTTTAATTCTAGAGTGCCCAGATTATTCCCAAGAGTATCAGATACATACAACTTGGCACTGATAAGTAAAGCCAAACTCATTCTTGAGTTTAACACATGTAATGTTGTTGTTGTCATGTGCCGTTGGGTCATCTGCGACTCATAGCAACCCTATGTACAACAGCCCTAAACCATGCTCTATCCTGTGTCAATCTCACTTTCTCTGACACACCACCACACCAGTCACAAAATCAATCCATCTCGTAGAGGGTCTTCCTCTCTTGCACTGTCCCTTCACCCTCCGAAGCATGATGTCCCTTTTCAAGGACTGGTATGTCTTTGTAACATGTCCAAAGTACATCAGACGACGCTTCAGAATCTTTGCCTCCAAGGAGCACCCTGGTCTCACCCTCTCTAGGACGAAACTATTTGTTCTCCTAGCAGTCATGGTATATTCAACACTCTTCTCCAGCGCCATTGGTACTCCTTTTATTATCCCTAGTGATTGTCCAGCTTTCTGATGCATAGAAAGTAATTGCAAAGATCATGGCCTGTGTCAGACACACCTTAGTCTCCAGACTGACATCGTGACTCTTCAGTACTTTGGAGAGGTCTCTGACAGCAGACTTTCCCAAAGCATATTTAATGATGATTAGTGCTAATAAGATAGCAGTTTAGACATTCAATGATGGTTAGTACTGGATAAGGTCAATTGTTTATTTAAAACAAAAAAAGAAAGAGAAATTTTTGTTTAAAAAGTTGTTGGGGTGGGGGTGGGGTGGGCGGGGAGAAAAGTGCAACAATGAATGAATGGGAATTTAAAATCTCTGAAAATGTTCATTGAAATTAATAAAAAAAAATGGGTGACCCAAGAGTATGGGAAGCCAAATTTCATACTAAATGTTTGTAATAAACCGAATGCTATTTCAGGATGTGGAGGAGGTGAGGTTCAAGCTAGAGCGCACCCTGAGGCACTAAGGCAATCTTTAAGGGTTTACCGGTTTCTTGCATCGTATTTGCTGACCCCTCCCTCCTGAGTCAAGCAGAAATTTTCCAATAGAAAGAGCTTGCCTTCACTTGCATTGAATTCTCTTTATGATTTGCTGCCCCTGATTCTCAATAAATACACATAGAGGAAAAAAAAATAAAAGCTGTTTCTAGCCCTAGTATCCTAGGGATATGAAACCGTGCCGCAATCCTGAAAGCATATGGTTCGAATCTACCAGTCGTTCCACAGGAGAAGAATGGACAATCTCCTTCCCTGTGATTAAGTACCTTTGAAAATGTGCTTGAAGGTCAGCAATGGGTTGGTTCTGACATGATGGTACACAACAACAGCAGCAACTCATGAGAGGAAATTTGGAATATGCAGAATTGCTGTTAGGTGCTGTCAAGTTGGCTCCAACTCATAGCTACTCTATGAACAACAGGATCACTATTTTTATTATGAAAATAATAATCCATCATATATTTTTTATTTTACTGTGGTGTGAAGACTTGTATTTTGTTATGGTGCTAGATGCATCTCAAACACTCATATGATCATCTATTGGCCTCAGATTCAGTAAAGTTTCCAGGTTAAGACAGACAAAATAGAAAGGTCTAATAACTTGCTACTCAAAATTATTTCCATTGTTTGATGTAGTGCTGCGGCATGAGCACTATATGATAAACTAGACCTCTAACTTAGCAGGAACTTAAAATGCACAGAGATGGTAACAATGGACTTGTACATCACCACCCATTATGTAGATGATGCAGAACAAGGCAATGCTTCTTTCTGTTTCATAGATTGTCACATGCAAGAGACAATTTTCAGCAGCTAACAGCAGCAGCACAGCAATCATGGTGATTTAGGAGATAAATCTTGTTCTGTCCCAGGTACTTTGTATGTGGCATTTAGTTGTTCCTCACGAAACTACTTTCAGGTATCCTATGATTATCTCCATTTTCAGATAAGGAGACTGGAGCTTACATAGTTCATGAATTTACTCAAGACAAGATTACACAGTCTATGAGCAATTGAACTGGAATTGGAAATAGATACTTTGACTAACATTGTTGCTGTTAAGAACCATAATGAATATCCCCACCCCCGAACCCCTGCCTTCCCACCTTCAGCTCCCTTGGCTCCTTCCAATTTTGGGGTTTTTATATACACATATTACTTGTTATCCTTTTATTTTTACAGTAATGGTCTTATGTAGTAATTGTCCTTTTGAGACTGAGCTAGTTCATTCAGCATAATGGTCTCTAGCCTCTTCCATGTTATATATTATTTTTCCAAATCCTTGTTCCTTAGTGCTTCATAGTATTCCACCCTGTGAATGTACCACAGTTTCTCAATCTATTCATTTGTTAATGGGCATTTGGGCTCTTTCTCTGTTCTTGCTATTGTGAATGACACTATGAACACTAATGTAAAACTCTCCATTTGTGTCTCAGTTCTATTTTCCTAAGAGTATATTCTTGGCAGTGTAATTGCTGGATCATGTAGAATTTTTATGTTCAGCTCTTTGAGGAAATACCAAACTGTATTCCAGAGTGGTTGTACTATATTTCTACCCTACCAACAGTGTATGATAATTCCAATCTCTCCACAGTCTCTCCAATATTTATTACTTGCTAAGCTTTGCCACTGTTACTTGGGTGAAATGTTATCATAAGAGACAAAATTGAGCCAATCTTAGAAGGCCTTGCCTGTGGTATAAATAGACTGCTATATACAGTTAGGAATGAACAACCAGAAGAGGATAGTGTCAATTAATAGGACCTTTTAAAGATTAAGTGGCTATGTGCATCAAAAACTTTTTCAATAGGGTGAAAAAGAAACTTAGCAATTGGAAACCGCCCCCCCCCCCCAACATTTGACAATGCAATCTCAGACAAAGGTCGATAATGAAAGTTTATATAATACTACAGGGCCTCCACAAGAAAAAAGATGAATAATACAATTATAAAATGGGCAAAGGACATGAAAAGACTTCATAGAGGAAGATATTCAGATGGCCAACAGACTCATAAATAAATGCTAAAAATAACTGGTAATGAGAGATGTAAATCAAAACCATAGTCAACTTTTACTGCCTTCCTGGATGATCAGAGCTGATGGGTTCTTAGCAGTCATTTCTTCCAAATTGCTAATTGTATAGAAGGGTGGTTGAGTAAAAGACATATGAAGTAATCTGTTGAAAGAAATAGAGTGAGTTAATGGTCATGCTCTTCTGAGCCAGGTTCTACTTGGAGACAGTGGAAAGGACATTTCTGACCACTGGGAAATTTCTTTTAGAGGAATAATATTATGCCACTCCCAAACACCACTTCCTGTGTCATTCTCTCTCTCTCCCCCTCCTTTCTCCCCTCCCTCCGTCCCTCCCTCTCTCCTTTCCTCTCTCTCTATTTCTCTCTACCTACCTTTCTACCTCTAACACTATCTCTCTGTCTGCCTCTCTCTTTCTCTCTCTCCTCTTCCTCTTTGTCCCTCTCTCTCTTCCTCTCTCCTTCCCTCCCTCTCTCTCTTTCTCTCTCACACACACTTCTCCTATTTGACATATTATTTGCAATATACTAATTCACCTAGGAAAAGTGTAGTTAAGCCTCAAAAAATCATTCAACTACACTTTCAAGTAACTGAAGCAAGTATCTGAAAGTCTAAATTCAATCCTACATAAGTCAATAAATGAGCTTTATTACTCTCCAAATATTCATGCACTTTCCCATGTAGACTGAAAATCAAAACCAGGAGAAAACATCCTGAACACCGTAGCTCTTAGCTCTGAGCAGCAGCACTTTCTTTAGTTCTGGATGGCTTAAAGATAATAGACGTTCAGTCCTAGTTATGGTGAGAGAAATGTAAATAAAGGCTGCTCACCCTCTGCAAGGCTACAGTACTGTTTTCTGTTCTCCACCCATCTTCAATCAACAGAAGCCCCATGCAGGAAAGAGAAGGTCAGAGACACAAAGGGGAAAAAAGAAATCAGGCAGTAATGAAATATTTAAGGTCACAAGGTGAACAGTCTCACAAGCCAAGAAAAGAATTCCAAAGGAATCACCTGCAAGGAACAATGGAGTGTGTCTTCTTCAATGTTCCAAATGGAAAGGCTGGTGTTGGGCAATCTCAGCTCTGTCTTCTTGAATTCCTTGTTCTCTCTCTCTCATCCTTTCACCTCTTACACAACTGTAGCTCTTTAGCTCACTGTTTACAGTGAAAAGTAGGGGAAAGGACCACACGATCTGTGATTGATCAAAATTTTGCCAGTCATAGAAGAATTACCAAATATTCTTTTGGTGGTGCTGCCAATAAAGTATGCATTACCCAGTGCAGTTCATATATGTATGTACCATACAGGTACAACCTTTTTCTTACACCCGGTGGGGGAATTCCCCCACAATTTTCCTGTGTTTTGACATTTCTTTTCTCACTTTCTCCTGTAAATGACATGACACCCACTCTTTTAATGACTCTATGGGTGTTTTTAATTATACAAGTGAAGGAGAAATTCGATCCTCTTATTTTCACATGTAGAAAAAAAATATTACAAACAAAAATAATTTCACTTTAAAACTTGACTTTATTCTTAATAGTTAGAAGCCATTTGCAGATGGAAGAGACTATATTTAGCCAGACTCAAGCCATGTCTTAAGTAGTGTCAGCTCTACAATTTTTAATAAAACAATGGTCAGGGAGCTTATGATTATGCAGGACAAAATTTAAACCTGCATTTAACTTCTATACCAATTAATTTGAGTTATGAGGAAATTTTACAGGTGAAGAGAAACCTCTCTTGTAAACTTAGACTCACTTTAAAAATGTGCCCAAAGAGCCACATTAAAAGCTCTCTAGGATATTATTTATTTTCTTCTAGTGTTCAGATCTCTTTTAAGTTTAGCATAAATTAGTGCATTAAACCTTTTATGTCTCTAGGGTACTAAATGTTACCCCTAATTTTGAATATCTGATGGTGTGTTGGTTTAAGAAAGCCACCAGACACTTTCCCCCCATGATAGTTTATCAATCCCATTATCATTCAACTAAGTAGAGTGGCTTAGAATTGCCTAAGCTTCCCGAGGAATTAAAGATAACCATCATCAATAAATATTTATTGAGCACCCACTTTATGGTTAAGAGACTGTGCCAGGCACTGTACAAAATTTGATTACAACTACACAGCTACTGCCCAAAGAGGCTTGCAATCTAATTATAGAAAATCCAGATGAGATAAACACAGATGACAAGCTCTGACCAGGAAATCACATATTGTTCATCTAAGAGAGAGCTGGGGAGGGGGTAATAAATAAGAGTGCACTTGATTGGGTTAAATAGAAAAGCACCCTTTCTCTTTATTTCTCGTGTTTATTTTAATCCTGTTTACGACACAGATCTGAATTTGTGTAGCTGTTGATTTCAAAGAGGTCTTATCTAGGAGTGATAAAGTCTCCTGTACATGTCATCATTCTTCTCATCTTCTCCTTCCCTTTCTTCTTATATACCTTTAGTACATGAGCATCTCTTAATGCCACTTAAGCCAGAAATAAGTTCCCAAGGACTAAGTTGGCCCAAGGTTTATGGCCTTTCATATGATCTAAATCACCAAGTGGGCTAGGAGGATCAGGGATGAAGAGGGATTAACAAATGATAATTATGCTTCCTGTAAGTATTTCACAGACAGATTCCAGCATCTTCAGTACCAGCAACACAGGGTAATTTCTCAAGTCCCACTCCAGACCTACTATGATTTATACTCAGCAATTTGTTCTTTTAATAAGTTTTTAGGGGATTTACTCAACTCTCACAATGGTTTGAAAAAGTTACAGCCTGTATTTCACCAGAGTAGAAATAACTGGAGTAGAGTATACCCAAATTGTTGTTTGACTAATATTTAAAAGATGCGTCCATAATTTCAAGATATATAGGTTTAGGAGTTTCCACAAAGAGGAACTGGAAGACTTGGAGAGCAGCGAGGCAAAAGGTGGGTTCTGAAGGAACTTGGAAAGAAGCTGAGGGCCTGCCTATTCAGTTATTGTCTTTGTAAGTCCCGTCACTGAGGTCATGTGTATTGTCACCAGGGGATAACTTACTGATCCATCAATAGAGGGCATTAGGAGTGACATTATCTCAAAAGGAAGAGAGGAACACCTGCCAATACTTGATGCCAAAATTACAAAGTTGGAGGTCTTATTGTGGGGAAAAAGGAAGGATAGTTAAAGCCGTACAAAACTGAGGACCCATTAGGAAAAGCAGGAGGAAATGAATCTCCCTCCAGATAAATGAAAGTGTATGGCATTTGGACAAGAACAAACTGGGAGGAGGGTAGAGAGAATAGTGCAACAATGAATGAATGGAAACCCAAAATCTCTGTAAATGTTTATGAAAATTAATAAAATATAAAAAAAGAACTATATATGTGAGCAAGGAGTTGGAAACAACCTAAGTGCCCATCAACAAACAAATGGATAGAGAAGCTGTGGTATATACTCACACAATGGAATACTATGCTACACTGAAAAACAAGGAATTCATGCATTATTATTCAAAATGGGTGACCCTAGAGGACATTATGCTGAGTGAAGTACCTCAGTCATAAAAGGACAAATAATGCACAGTGCCACTGTTGTAAAACAGTATTTACCTCAGGTTTGGGGAGGAGACAGAGAAAGATGGGTTCAATAATGTATACTGGATTGAAACAAATGAGGAAGAAAACTGTTTAAAAGGGATATATGTGATTAGGTATTTTTGTCATGACAGGAGTCTAGAGCGAAGGCTGCATAGTGGAGTGGACTTGGGGGGTGGGATTGTATAACAATGAAAGAATTTTTTTTTACTTTTTCCAAGAGGGCAATGTACTGGGAATGGAGGACTGGGAGGGGAGAAAAGTGGAACAATGAATGAATGGAAATCCAAAGTCTCTGTAAGTTTTCATTGAAATTAATAAAAAAAATTAAAAAAATAAAAAAAAAAGAAAGTGTAGCCATGTACCTTGGTTAGCATTCAAACAATGTACAGGTTTATGACTTGATTATTCAAGGAAAGAGTAAAAGAGCAGAAAAGAGTAAAGAAAAAATGCAAGGACCAATGAGGAATATTGAGGAGAAGGTTAAGGAAAGTGCAAAGAATTTTATATAGATTATCTCATTTTAAATTCACATTTAGAGAAGTGACTTGCTTAAAGTTCATATGGCTTGTAAGTACTGGATGCAGACTATGAAACTTAGGTCTGTCTGACATAGAAATTCCCGTTGTATATGAGGCATTGAACAAAATATTTTAAATGTTTACTCCACTAAATCTTCATAACTACTTTTCGGTAATTTTTGCTCCGTCAAGGAATGAAGCTGACAAAGAGGAAGTGGTTTTATTAGCAGTAATGGGCTTCCTGGAACAAAGCCCTGCAGCTTGCATCGTCCAGAGCAGGCTCATGAGGGAGCAGACCTCAAGTAGAGGTAAAGGCAAAGATGAGTCTCAGTAACGTGAAACTGAGCAAAGGTCATTATGTAAAAGTATTCAGCCATCTTCTGATTTCTTTGAGTTGAGAGAATTTACAGATTTATGGAGTTCTGTGAACAAAACTAGCTCTAGTGTCCTGGTGGTAAGGAAATCCATCGTCTGCTCTGTGGGAGAAGGCTTGGCAATCTTCTTTCACATGATTAAATTGCCTCTGAAAAGACACTGGACGTTCAGCTGTGAGTTGGTTCCTGCTCAGTGGTAAACAACAACATACCATCATGGAGATGATGAAGTAGAGGCCAAATAGAGGACGGGCTCTTCAGTCAAAATCAGTCCATCCTTTCCTCTCTCAATTAACTTAATTATCCACGTCTACTAAAAGATTGGCAAAGGAATTGACAATAATGCTAGGACTAAGATTGCTTTTCAGTTTAGGGGCAACAAATATTCCTGTTGCTGTCAAGGATTTGCATTATATTGGGAATGATTCAAACCTACTGCTGGGGGTGGGGGGAAACAACAAACAGGTGGCAAATACCATCACAGACAAGGGTCTCATATCAAAAGTTTATTGAATCTTATCAGGGCCTCCACAAGAAAAAGACTGATAACTCAGTTACAAAATGGGCAAAAGACATGGAACAAATTTTCACAGGGGTAAATATTTGGATATCCAACAGGCACATGAATAAATGCTACAAATCACTGGCAACAAGAGAGATGAAAATCCAAACCACAATTAGTTACCATCTCACGTCAATAGCAGTAGCAAAGTTTAGCAGGGCAGAAAGTAATAAATGTTGGAGAGGATGTGGTGAGAAAGAAACTCTCATATATTGTTGATGGGATTGTAAAATATTGCAACCACTCTGGAAGGCAGTTTGGCGCTTCCTCAGAATGCTGAATATAGAAATTCCATATGACCCATTTATTTCACTGCTTGGAATGTACTGTGAGAGAATAAGAACTGAGGCACAAATCAAGACTTGACACCAGTGTTTATGGCAGTGTTATTCACCATTGCAAGAACATGGAAGCAGTCCAAATGTCCAGCCATGGTTGACTGGATTGAGAAATTAGGGTGCATTCACATGATGGAATAATACTATGCAGCACACAGAAACAATGATTTTATAAATCACTACCTAACTTGGGAGAGACTGGAGAACATTATGCTAAGTGAACGAACTCAATTCAATAAAGACAAATATTCTATAAGACCATTATAGTAGAATTAGTATGAGGATCCAAGGGGAGAAAGGGTAGAAGAAGAGGGGTGAGGATGGGTATGGGTGGGTTAATTATAGAGTCACACAATTTGATGGTTGGAGGGAGGGTGAAGGAAATGGGAAATAACTGGGTGAAAACAACATATTTGAACTTCGAAAATAAACCAGTATAAAATAAAAATTAAAACAAAAATCTCTATAAGGACTCATGACATACCAGTCATTCTGAAATGGTTTCCAAGTAAAATTCCTTAGGAGTAGGAAATCACTTTTGGAAAATATAGGACTTGAAATAAACATTCGGTTTAGAGTTAACTAAAATAAAAAGCATATATGTGGTTAATTTAAATTTAGATTATTATACATTGGTGTTGCTTTAATGCTCAACAAGTACATTTAATTTAAAAATAAATGTAAAAACATTCTCCTCCTAATGTTTCATTTAAAGCAATTAAAAAAACTAATTTATTTAGCCATAATCCATCCATATACATTCTTTAATGCAATCATGAATATGTGCCAGAACTATCCATTTATAGAATTAACTATGTACAATATCCTAGATTTAAGTATATTCAAATACATTTTATAATAAGATGTATTAACATTAAACACTTATATACATATATGTATATATATACACACACATATATATGTATATACACATATACATATATACATATGCACATCATGACAGTTACAATGACCACACTGGCTATCTTGTTTTAAGTTTGTGCTTTGCTACATTTGAAGAGTCATAATTTAAAGATTTGTTTGCTTTAAAATTGCTCTGTCAAGTTATCTATTAATATAATGCATTGTTTTTTTTGATAACAAAGGGTGCCATTTAAAGAAATACTGAGTCATTATGTCTTAATGACAAGTATAATTAGGAATGTCTGTCTCTGAATTTAACAAGAATATAGAAAAAGTTGTTGTTCAGCTGAATCAAATCATGCTCTCCACCCCATCAGAGTAATTTAAACCCAGGGTGAATTGGACAAGGACAGGTGTAATTGGCCTAGTCTCTGCAACTTCCAGCCTGCAACAATTACCATAATAAGGTTGTTTATAGAGAGGTCAGAAGCTAACGGCCAGTTTGGCTATGGCTTTCCAAGACTGTCATCAGTGGAAGAACAAGGGGTCTATTCGGTCAGAAGGAGAAGCTAAATAGAAGTTAGTAATTGGCATAGTGACAGGTGTGTCTGCCAGAAGACAACAGAAAGAGGCAGCAGCACTGAAAGATGAGGTAGCAAAATGAAATCAGGGAGTCAGAACGATCTCAGTGAGTTTATAATTGTGTCATACCTAAAGCTGGGACAACAAATATAGGAGAACTGCCAAATAGATGAAAAATGTTGCGTATTGGCTGTAAATTCTTTAAGGGACAGAATAATGTACTTCTACTAAATTAACTTCCCCCCCATAAATTGATCGTTATTTAACCAAAGCATCAAGAAAATAATGCAAATTTATAAGAAAGAGAAATTTCCATCAGCCAACTTCAAAACGTTCTGGGGAATAATCAAGTTTAGTTATAGATAGCTCAGAGGCAGGGATATTAGGATAAGACTTTTCTCTTTACTTTTCTAAGCAATAACAATGGTGATATTTAAGTCAGAGGGTATTCTTCCCCAATTCATACATTTTCCCAAGGATGAGAATCTTGTATTTACTGAATAAGATCAAAGACTATAGCTAAGAAGACATTCAGATGGCAAATAGACACATGAAGAAATGTTCAAAATCCCTAACTCTAAGACAGATGCAAATCAAAGCAACTATGAGATATCATCTCATCCCAGTGAGAATAGCAAATTTATCAGCAGCAAACAACAAATGCTGGCCAGGTTGCAGAGAAACTGGAATCCTTATTCACTGTTGGTGGGAGTGTAAAATGGTGCAACCACTATGGAAGACTGTCTGGTCCTTTCTCAAAAAGTTCTGAATAGAAATATCAGTTGACCCAGAAATTTCACTAGTGGGAATTTATCCTAAAGAAACCATAACCACCACCCAAGCAGGTATATGCACACCCAAGTTTATTGAGGCTTTTTTTCACAATAGCTAAGAGCTGGAAACAACCCTAGTGCCCATCAACAAACAAATGGCTAGAGAAGGTCTGGTATATTCACACAATGGAATACTATGCAGTGTTGGAAAACAAGAAACTCATGAAATATTATGCAAGATGGATGACCCTGGTGGACATTATGCTGAGTGAAATATCGCATTCACAAAAGGACCAATATAGCATAGGGCCACTGTTATAAAATGGGACTGACATCAGGTTTGAGGGAAGGCAGAGAAGGAGGGAAGGAATGATGTATACTGCATTGAAACATGTGAGGGAGAGAACTGTTTGAAAGGGATATATGGGTACTTTTGTCATGACAGAAGTCCAGAATGAAGATTGCATAGTGGAGTGGTCTGGGGGGGGGAGGGATTGCATAATAAGGAAATTTTTCTTTTACTTTTCAAGGAGAAGAGTTAATTGGGAGAGAGGGGATGGGCAGTGAGAAAAGTGCAAAAATGAATGACTGGAAACCTTAAGTCTCTGTAAGCTTTCATTAAAATTAATTAAAAAAAGAAAACAAAAGTCTTGACCACTCGGTCAATAGGCAACATCATGATATATGAAGACTAAAATTGTTCTCCTACTTGGATCCATAATTAGCAGCCTTGGTACCAGCAGTCAAAAAAAATTAAAAGACATATCACATTGGGAATATCTGCTTTTAGAGACCTCTCCTAAAAGCTGATGAGCAATGATGTCAGTTTAAAGACTAAGGTGCCTCTGATTCAAGCCATAGTCTTTTAAACTACTTGCCATGCATGTGAAAGCTGGACAATGAGTAAGTACAACAAAAGAAGAATTGATGCCTTTGAGTTGTGGTGTGGGAGAAGAGTACTGACTATCTCATGGATTGCCCCAAACAAACATACCACCTTGGAGAAAGTGTGGCAAGGATGTTCCTTTGAAGCAATGATAGTGAAACTTCATCTCATATACTTTGAGCACACTGTTAGGAGGGGTAAGTCCTTGGAGAATGAAATAATGCTTGAAAAGGTATAGATCAGATGATGGAGTGGTGGAAGACCCTCAGCAAGATGAACCTACATGGTGACTGCAACAACAGGTTCAAGTATATCAGAAAGGGTGATGATAGCACAAGATAAGACAGAGTTTAGATCCACTGTCAATAGGGTTGCTATGAATCACAGTTGACTTGATGGTACATTACAATAACAAAAACAGCCTCTTCTTTTGGACCCCCAGGTCCTTTAGTTAAACTAAGTCAAGATTGCTACCTCCAATAATACTGATTGCCTTCACCTTTTCATTACAGATTCATCTCGTTTATTGCTATAGAGTCAGAACCATCTCATAGCTCACACTTCATTGACTTTTGAAGCTATAAGTTGCGCAGGAGGTGATTGCTCATAGTTCTGCTGAGCTGCTGGTGAATTTGAGCAGCTGGAGAGTTTGCCAGAGAGGAGTTAGCACTGTAACATCCTACGGATAACCCTATTGGCGTGTCCTTCACAGATATACATGACCCTGCTATCCTGACTTCAGTGCCCTTTGTGATTTAAAGGCTGAAGAACATGGACATTTCTTGCCAATGTTGCTACTTTCCTTTCCAATGACTGTGAATTCCAAACTAATAGGAATTTTCTGAATGAAAAACTCCTTATCAAATATTCTAAACTAATGAGAATGTTCTTTATGAAATAAGTAAGACCAAAGGATTATGGTCCTTAAGTTGTGATGTTGGTAGAGTTTTTAATATATTATGGCCTTCCAAAAGAATAAACAAATCTGTCTTGGAAGAATTATAGCCAGCCTTCTCCACAGAAGGGACAATAGTACAAATTCATTTCATAAACTTTATCCATGTTTTCATGAGAGACGAATCCTTGTAGGGTGACTTGATGCTTCGAAAAGTGGAGTATTGAAAAGGAGAGGAAGATCCTGAATGAGATGGATTGACACAGTTACACCAAAGATGGGCTTAAACATGAAAGAGATTGTGAAGATGGGGCAGGATTGAGCAACAGTTCAATATGTTGTAAATAGTCTTTATAAGTTAGACTTGACTTGATGGCATCTAACAAAAGCAAGAATTTTCTCTTGGTGCTCCTCTCTGATAATTCCCCATGAAGAGGAGTGGTTGCTAATATTAGATTAATTGCATATCAGTGTCATGTTGTTGTATTCATAGAAATAGTTCCTACAAAATATCTCATATGTTTGTCAAAATAAAACTTGATGGGCATAGTTTTTCATATAATCTACACATCAAATGCCTGTGGGCAATCAAGAAACCATAAATAAAAAGACATCTTTCTTGTAAAAACAACAAACAAACCAAAAACAACAACCCCAAAACCAAAAACCCACAACTGGATGAAGTAAAACAATGTCTCTGACTATCCTCTTTATTTGCACACTAGAATATGGAACCAGTTTAATCTCTGTAATAGCAATTAGATTTCATCTCTGTATGCATTATATGTAATTCATTCTTTTTAATAGTCATTAAATAAATTATTCTTGAATATTTGTTGAATATTGGTAAAACATTTTCTGTAAATTCTCTATTATTTTTGAAACGTTTAATTCCCAATTTGCATAAAAGAAACTGCTGCTTTTTTAGAATGATTCAACTCTAGGAATCACTAGGATCTATGTTAGTAAGTCCAGATGGGTAACATGCATTTTAAATCCCAGTTACTTCTAGAAGCTGGAGGTGTTGTTGTTGTTATATGCCATCAAGTCACCTGTGACTCATAGCGACCCTATGTACAATAGCACTGAAGCCTACCCTATCCTGAGCCAGTCTCACTGTCCCTGACATACCTACTCCCATTAGTTACTGTGTTAGTCCATCTCCTTCAGGGTCTTCCTCTCCTGCACTTCCCTCTATCCTTCCAAGCATGATGTCCTTCCCCAGAGATAAAAAAAAAGGACACGGACTCTGTTCTAAAAAAGGTGTATATTCTTTTGGATGAAATTGATACCTAAACAGATAAATATACACAATATAACTAACTCACTGCTATGAGAACATTCTGAAGCATATCAACTCTTTTAGGCTTCAGGGGCTGTAAAGATCAACATGAAGAGACAGTCTATTCCTTCTCCCCTTGAGTCACTGGTGGATTTTTCCAGACTGTCTTTCATTTAGCAACACAACACTTAACCAAATGCTTTTGTTGAGTTGAGTGCTACACTTCATAGTAACCCTAGAAACAACAGATATGAACCCTGTACCATCCTGTGCCATTTTCATCACCTCCAAAACACTTGAACACATTGCTGGAGCAACTGTGTTAATCTAACTGGTTGAGGATCTTCTTTTCTTTAGCTCACCCTCTACCTTTGCAAGCATTATGTTCTTCTGCAAGGAAAGTATGTGGAGCTATTGTCTGGGTCAAGCAAGATAGCATTGCAAGGTTTGAAATTGGAAAATTGTATGTCAGGATTGTATCCTTTCTCAATACTTATTCAATCTGTATTCTGAGCAAATTATTTGAGAAGATAAACTCTATGAAGAAGAACGTGGCATCAGAACTGGAGGAAGACTCATAGAAACCCTGCATTATGCAGGTGACAACATTGCTTTCTGAAAATGACAAAGACTTGAAATGCTGCAGAAGATCAAAGTGTGCAGCCTTCAATATGAATTGCATCTCACTATCAAGAAGGAAAAAAGTCCTTACCTCTAGACTGATAGGCAGCATCATGACAGATGGGAAAATATTGAAATCATTAACAATTTCATCTTAATTGGGTTCACAGTCAACACCCTTGATACCAGCAGTAAGGAGATCAGCAGACGCACTACACTGGGCAAGAGCATCAGATTTCTTCAAAGAAATGAGGATCAATGAAGCTGAAGACTAAGGTATGCCTGATTCTGGCCATGGTATTTGCAATCATTTGCTATGGATCTGAGAGCTGGACAATGACTAATGATGATATAAGACAAACTGATGTGTTTCCATTGTGGTGGTAGAAAAGAGTATTGAATATTTCAGGTATTGCAAAAAGAACAGCTGTGTCATAGGGAAAGTGCAACCACAATATTCCATTGAGGAAATGATGACAATGCTTTGTCTTTTGACATGTTGTTCGGAAAGGCTATTTCTTGAAAAAGGACATCATGCTTGGAAAGGCATTGGGTCAGTAAAGGAAAGGGAGATAATGAATGAAATGGATTGACACAGTAATGTCATAAGTAGGTTCAAATGTGTCAGAGATTATAAGAATAACACAGGGCAGGACAGGGTTCAGATTTGCTGTTTATTACTTGGAAGCAGGAGTGGCATTCAAGTCCTAAACAACATCTCTCCGGAAACTCTATAAACTTTGATAAACATCATTATTTATAGAACACCTTCTGGCCTTTTGTTCATAGGGTCGCTGTGAGTAATGATCAACTCGAAGTCAAGCAACAACAACAGCATGAGTAATACTTGACTTGATGGCACAGACCATCTGCATAGCGGGTGATTGGAAAGACTATGGCTTAATATATAGGCACACCTTAGTCTTTAGACTAACATTGCTCTTCATGACTTTGCAAAGGTCCCTGAAAGCAGTCTTATCCAATCCTATACATCTCCAGATCTCCTGGCTGCTTATATTAAAGGTGTTGTCTATGGATACAAGCAAGATCAAATCATTGACAATTTCAATCTTCTTTCAATGTATCATGATGTTGTCCATTGGCCCAGGGTTTAGGATATTTTATTTATTGATGCTGATATGTAGTCCATCCTGAAAGCAATAGTCCTTGATCCTCTGCTGGAAGTTCCTCAAGTCCTTCTCACATTCAGCAAGTAAGACTCTTTCATTTGCTTAATGCAAGTTGTTAATGACTCTTTCTGCAATACTGATGCCAGACTCTTTTGTGTAAGTCCAGTTTCTTTAATGATTTGCTCAGTATTCAGCTTGAATATGTATAGAGTAAGGATACAGCCCTGATGCACATCTTTCCCATGCAGTGTTCCCTTGATCTGTTAGGCCAATAGCTTCTTGGTCTATGTATAGATTTAGTATGAACATAATTTAGTGTTCTGGAATTCCCATTCTTCTCAATATTAGCCATTGTTTGTTATTATCCACACAGTCAGATGTTTTGCGTAGTCAACAAAACACAAATAGACATTCTTCTGGTATTCTTTACTTTCAGCCAAGGCTCATCTGACATCAGCAATAGTAAAATGACATCTTCTAAACCAAGCCTGAACTTCTGGCATATCTATGTTAAGTTTAAAAATCAGCTCAAGAATAGGTTTGAGATATTGAGCTCTAATGATAAAAAACCTGGAAAGCTGTGGAATGACATCAATAATATCATCCATGAGAAGAGCAAACAGTCACTAAAAAGACAGAAGAAAGAAAAAAAGAGAGCACCATGGATGTCAGAAAAGACTCTAAAAATTACAAGTGTCGAGAAGACAAAACAAAAGGAAGAAATGAATAGAAGATTTAAAAGGCTGCTCGATAAGACAAACCAAATAGTATAATGGAGTTGGAGGATTAGAAAAAGAACAGTTCGACATTTCTCAAGTGAAAGAATTGGAAAACAAACTCAGGCCTTTAGTTGTAGTACTGAGAGACACTATGGGATATGTCTGGAATGATCCAGAAAGTATCAAAAGAAGATGGAGATAAGTCACTGTAACAAAAAGAATTGATTGATTCTGAAATATTTCAGGAAGTATCATATTTTCAAGAGCCACAGGTGATGACGGAAAACATGTCAAGATGAATTGAAGGCATTGGCAATAAATAAGGCTCTGGAGTCAATGGGATATAAACAGACAGGTTCCAATTAACTGACAAAGTCCTGGATGTGCTCACTTGTGTGGGCCAGAGGATTTGGAAGATGGTTACTTGACTGAATGACTTGAAGAGATCTATATTTGTTCCCATTCACAAGAAAAGTTATCCCATATTATTGGAAATTATTGAACAATATCATTAATATCACATGCAAGCCAAATAGTGCTGAAGATCATTAAGAAATGGTGAGAACAGTACATCGAGAGAGAGCTGCGTTTGTAAGAGGTCGTGGTACCAGGAATATCATTGTTGATGTCAGATGAATCCTAACTGAAAGTAATACCATAAGAAAAATGTCTCTTTGTGTTTAATTGACAATGCTAAAGCATTTGACCATATGAATAATAACAACAAACTATGGCTAATATTGAGAAGAATGGAAATACTAGAACACTTAGGAAACCTATGTCTAGACCAAGAAGCTATTGAATGAATGGAGTAAGAGAATATTATATGGTTTGGAATCAGAAAAGTGTGTTTCAGGGTTGTATCCTATCTCCATACCTATCCAATCTGTATGCTAAACAAATTATTTGAAAAGATGAACTCAGTGAAACTGAATATGATATCACGATTGGAGATAGATTCATCAACAACCAACGTTCAATATGTATTGCATCTCAATATCAAGAAGGCAAACATCTTTAACACTGCAATGACAAGCAATATTATGATAGAGAAAAGATTGAAGATGGATAAAAGATTGAAAATTCCAATAATTTCATCTTTCTTAGAGCCACAATTAGTACTGGAAGTCAGGAGATTAGGAGTCATATTGCATTGGGAAAGTCTGCTATCAAGGACCTCTCCAAATTACTGAGGAGGAATGCCAGTTTGAAGACTAGGTGTACCTGATTCGAGCCACAGTCTTTTCCATCACTTACTAGGCTTTTGGTAGCTTGACATTAATAAGGATGACCGAAGCAGAACTGATGTCTTTGAGTTATGGTGTTGGAGAAGAGTACTTGAAACCCCATGAAATGCCAAAAACCCTAAACAGAAGTCTTGGGGAAAGTGCTGGTAAAGTTTTGTCTCGCATGGTTTGGGCATGTAACTAACTATTCTAGGCTATTTCTTGGAAAAGCATATCATGCATGGAAAGATGGAGGGTCAGTGAAAGAGAGCAGGATCCTTAATGAGATTCATTTACACAGTGACTGAAACAATGGGCTTAATTAAGTGTATCAGAGAAGGTGATAGTTGACAGGACAGAGTTCAGATCTGTTGTTCATTTGGTGGTTATGAGGTGTACTCAACTTGATGACACCTACCATCAACCCCACTACCATATGCCAGAATCAATGTATCTATAATCTAACAGTACCAACAATATGGGAAGTACTTATACCAAAACATTATTTTATTATTTCTTACCTGAAATTCAAATTTAGCTGGGCTTCTATAAACCATACTTTACTTGCTGGTTGTATGAATGACAGACTTGAAAGAGCAAAAACAGGAACTCTAAAACCAGGAAGAGGGCCAAAAGCATGTCTTGAACTAGGGCAGCACATTAACTCTGTGATTGCAACTAGTTATCCCCAAACCCAAAAGAAACCCATTGCCTCAAATTGATTCTCAAGCTCTGTAAGATGGGAGCAGAACTATCCAATCAAGTTTCCAAGGGAGTAAATCTATACAGAAGCAAACTACCTCATCTTTCTTCTAATGAATAGCAAGGGGATTTCAGCTGCCAATATTTTGGTTATCATTCCAGAACTTAGTCCACTGCATACCATGAGGACTTCTTTATAGACATTGTAAACAGGCAGGCAAAAACAATCCTTTCTCCCTAGCCTTTTAATGAGTAAAAGGAGGTTATTTATAAACTAACAAAATGTTGTAACATAGTTTTTAAGTAATATTTTTTAACTCAATGGTAATTTCCTACATATAAGCCAATTAATAAAATAATAATTTGAAATACTTATTTCTATTAAGCATTAAATTATAACTAGATAATTAGGACAATTTTGGTTATGAAGTGATTCAATAAAAATATTTTATTACATAGCATCTATTAATATAATTTTTTTTGTCTCAGTGGTCTTTTCCCTCCAACATTCTTTATACAACATTTTTAATAAAGTGGGACTTGTTTTAATGTTCCTCTTTCTTGGACCTCATCCAAGGGGATTTAGTTCTTGAGTACAAAATGATCTCATTAAATGCAGTCTTCGCTACCTAAAGTGTCCTGTGTAATATACCCTTAGGACAGGATAATATAAAGACTCCAGTGTTATGTAGCTTTGATCTCATTCTCCTTGTAATAAGAGATATTAGCCAGATAAATTTAAGAGACCAATAAAAAGCAGGTTAAAGATATATTTGTATGAAATGACCAAAATGATCAGGTTATATACATTTTGTGTGGCAAATAATTGAATGATTTAATTCACTGAGGCAACTACAACAAGGCAGCTCATGATGCTGTTTTGTGGTCAGAAACTAAAGCTACCTAGAGTGAAAATAAAGGAACTTTAAAATTTACTTCAAATTCCTTCATCTCTTTATACTTCTTTTTTATTTTAAATTCTAAGGCTCAAAATTGTCCCAATAAATAACTCTTTATTTTAGTTTGGGTTTTTTTCTCTGAGAAAAAAAAATTCTTTTTGTCGTTCATAGAAACTGCTCAAACACTATATACTAAGTATACATTTTTTGGTGGAAAAGGAAGTATAAATTTACTGTAAGACATGCTTTTATAGCACATAAAGAGAGGAACTACGCCCTGCAATTTGTATATTTGAAAGTAGGTAAGGACAGTGGGCATAAAGTAATTAATAAAACTGATATTTTTGGTAGATAATCTGTGATCTCGAAGGGATTTTGAGTGCCCAAATAACATGCAACTATCAGCTTTGTAATCAGAGAAAAAGAGAAAGAAGGGAATTGAATACTCAGAAAAGAAACTAGTATACAGGACTAACAGCAGTCTGCATGAACCACACAGTCTTGGATACCAGGAGACCAGCAGAACTAGATGGTATCCATGTGCTAGTAATGGCCATTTTGATTAAGGAAAAACAGACGGATCCTGTTGTTGTTATGTGAAGTCAAGTCGACTACAACTCATAGCAACCTTATGAACAAGACCTCTGAACCCTGCCCTATCCTGAGCCAATCTCTGTCTCCAACACATCGGCCAATATTACTGCAGTCTCTGTGTCAATCTATCTCATCCAGGGTCTTCTTTTCCTGTGCTATTACTCCACCTTTCTAAGCATGATGTCTTTTTCTAAGGACTGGTACCTGCTGGAAATACATTCAAAGTATGTGAGATAAAATTTTAAAATCCTTGCCATCAAGAAACAATCTCCTTTCACCCTCTCCAATACAGAAATGTTTGTTCTCTTGACAGTCCATGAATGTTCAGTACTCTTATCCGGCACCACAACACAAAGGCATCAATTCTACATCTTTCATCATATCATTAATATCATATTAAAGCAAAATCCTGCTGAAGATTATCCAAAAATAACTGAAACAGCACATCAATAGAGAACTGCTAGATATATAAGCTGGGTTTAGAAGAGACCATGACACTAGGGACATCATTCCCGATGTCAGATGGATCTTAGCTGAAAACAAAGAGTACCAGAAGAATGTCTATTTGAGTTTTATTGACTCTGCATCAACATTTGACTGTGTGGATCACAACAAACTGTGGCTAACATTGAGAGGAGTGGGAATGCCACAACACTTGATTGTGCTCAAACAAAATTTGTACTTAGACCAGGAAGCAGTTCTATGAAAAGATCAGGAAAATACTGCATGGTTCAAAATCAAGAAAGGGGTAGTCATAGATGTGTTCTTTCTCCATACTTTTCAATCTATATGTCGAATAAATAATTTAGTAGGCTGGACTTAATGATGAGGAATGTGGTATCAGGAGTAGAGGAGGACTTGTTTGTGTTACGAAGATGACTTAACTTCCTTTGCCAAAACGGAGAAATATCTGATGAATTTGCTGCAGAAAGTTAAGGACTGCAGTCTTTAATATGGATTGCAGCTCAACATCAAGGAGAAAAAAAAGAACATTTTCACCACCAGGTCAATTGGCAGCATCACAGTAGATGGAGAAGGGAATGCTAACAATTTCACTTTGCTTGGCTCCACAATCAATACTCTTGGAACCAGTAGTCAGGCAATCAAGGCAATCAAGGCAATCAAGACAAGTTACCCTGGGATGTCTGCTGTCAGGGTCGTCTCCAGAATGCTGAAGAGCAATTATATCGGTCTAGAGCCTAAGGTGTGCCTGACCAGGTCATGGCCTTTGCAGTTACTTACTATGCATCAATGAACTATATAATGACTAAGAATTACTAAAGATCCTGTTAGAAGGAGATAAAAAAAGTACTCAAGTTCTTAAGAAGTCCTTACTTAATGTCCAATTGACGTTAAATGTCTCTCCAAGAGAACTGTCTTAGGATAATTCACAAAACTTAAACAGAAACTTTCCGTAAAGACAATTTTTATCTAAACAACACAGTCATACTAACTCAATACCCTGACTCATTGTTAACCCTCTAGTAGTTTCTAAAGCTGTGTGTCATATGGGAGGAGATTGCTTCTCTTTTTTCCCAAGGATTTGTTGGTGGATTCAAACTGCCAGAGAGGCATGGTCTTTAATTATTAGTGGTACTAGGGATATCATTGCTGATGTTAGATGGATCTTGGCTGAAAGCAGAGAATACCAGAAGAATGTCTATCTGTGTTTCATTGATTATGCAAAGGCATTTGACTATGTGGAT
>NW_006399855.1:7133837-7137607 GCF_000299155.1 Elephantulus edwardii | reverse complement strand
GGATGGGTGTGTCAGAGGCGGTGCGGTTGGCGCAGGATAGAGCAGGGTTTAAAGCTGTTGTGCATAGGGTCGCTATGAGTCTGAAACGACTCGATGGCACATAACAACAACAACAACAACAACAACAACAACAACAACAACAACAACTTTGTATGGACTAGGCCACCAGATCTTAGTTTATAATAAAAATAACATTACCAGTGAGTACTGTGCCAGGAAATTTGAAGGACAGCTTGCTGGACAACAGAACGGAAGAGGTCCATAATTGTTCCAATTCCCAAGAAAGGTGATCCAACTGAATGTGGAAACTATCAACCAATTTCATTAATATACATGCAAGTAAAATACTGCTGAAAGTCATTAAAAAATGGCTAGACTAGTGCATAGACAGGAAACTTCCAGACGTTCGAGCAGAATTTAAAAAAGGCCATGGCACCAGGGATGTCATTGCTGATATCAGATGGACCCTGATTACCAGAAGAATATCTAATTGTCCTTTATTGACTATGTAAAGGCATTTGACTGTGTGGATCATGACAAGTGACTGACATGGGGAAGAATGGGAGTCTCTGCACTTGGAAGAAGGGACTGTTGTGTCAACAGAGCAAGGGAACACTTCATGATTTAAAATTGAGAAGGGAGTGCATCAGGGTTGTATTCTTTCTCCATATCTATTAAAACCGTATGCTGAGGAAATTATTCAAGAAGCTGGACTTGATGAAGAGGAGTATGGCATCAGGATTGGAGGGAGACTCACCAATAACCTGCATTATGCAGATGACACATATTACTTGGTGAAAGTGAGGAGAACTTGAAGTACTTGTTGCAGAAGATTAGGGAATACAGGTCTGGATTGCATTTCGATGTCAAGAAAACAAAGATTCTTACCACTGGATCAATAGGCAAAATCATGATGGGTGGACAGGAGATTGAAACTGTTAAGAGCTTCATCCTACTTGGATCCATAATTTGTACCAGCAGTCAGGAAATAAGGAGGTGCATTGCTGGGAAAAACAGCAGTTAGGGACCTCTCCAAATTATTGAGGAGTAACAATGTTAGCTTGAGGACTAAGGTGTACCTGATTCAGGCCATAGTCTTTCTGATCACTTGTTATGCAACAGAAAGCTGGATTATGAATAAGGATGACAGAAAAAGAATTAATACCTTTGAGCTGTGGTTTTGAGAAGGTCCCTGGACATCTCATGGATGATGTCCTAGAGAACAAATAAGTCTTAGTGAATATTCAACCAGAGTGCTCTTTAGAGGCTTCTTGTCACATACTTTGGGCTTGTTGCTAGGATGGGCTATTCTTTGGAGAGAGACATGATGCTGGGAAGGGTAGAGGGTTGAAGAGAAGAGGAAAACCCTCAACCAAATGTATTGACACAATCACTCCCACAATGGGCTCTTATGTGTCAGGAAGTGTGAGGGTGGGGCAGGATAGAACAAGGCTCAGATCTTTTGTTCATAGGGTTGCTATGAAACATACTCGACTTAATGTCATCTAACAACACCAATAACTGCGCTTCTTTAGTGAGAATGTTAAGAGTGTGAAATACGTAATCAATGCCTCTGCATGATAAGATACGTGTAGTGATTGTTAAATGAGAACCCAACTAATTGTGTAAACTTTCACTGAAAATACAAGGAAATATTAAAAGAAAATATAAGTTGATGAAGAGCCAAAGAAATAAAGTAAATTAAGCAAGAACAACTGTGTTTTTTAATTAGAATAAGCTGCCGGCTTCAGTGCTGAGCACTGGTGGGTCTGTGTTATTTTAAGCTTACTTGCAAATATGGGTAATTTAATAAGACAGTTTGTTTCTAGTTTTCCTGGACTATATGGCTCCTGTCCTTTCCCTTCCCTGCACAAATTTAGAGGCCAACCCCAGGTCAAATTTAGAGGACAAGCCCTGGTAACATAAATATGTATTATTGGGCAATGCTA
This sequence comes from Elephantulus edwardii, assembly GCF_000299155.1. Taxonomy (NCBI): domain Eukaryota; kingdom Metazoa; phylum Chordata; class Mammalia; order Macroscelidea; family Macroscelididae; genus Elephantulus; species Elephantulus edwardii. Next base: position 7,135,658 of record NW_006399855.1, on the reverse strand, counting down.
AGAATGGAGTGTGAGGTCTGTGATCCTGCCCTTGGGCTTTTTATTTCTTCATTGTTGGAGAGAGTGTTGAATGAAGTCTTTAAAAGCATTTTTGACTGGCTAGCTTTCAATGTCTCAGCCCAAGTAGCAATTATCTGGAGAAAAGTAGTTGATTACATCAATATAAAAGTTTTCATCTCTATGTGCTAATGTGGCTGGGTTTTTGTTGTTTGGTTGTTTTTTTTTTAATATAAATTAACCTTTTTTTCCCCCTAAAGTTAAAGGTGAGATCAGTTTTTATCGTGTTTAGGAGAGGATTATGCTATGCAACTGGGTGGTTGATGATATTGTTTAAGCTGTGCTACAGGGATCACCAGCGATAGGGTTTCAGGAGTTCTAATAAGATGTTCCACTCCTCTGCTTGGTATCATAAACACCAGATAAAGACAAAATCAAGCTGAATGCTGTCACATAAAAAATCTACGCATCATAGCATTTTTCTTCACAGATTTATGTTTCAAATCCCTATGTGAAATCTTGTCCTATGTGCTAGGTGTAGAAACCCATGATAAAAATAGATTCGGCTCAATACACCTTCTATTCTCCATGTTTTTCTAAGTACTGTTATTTGTGTGATATGTTCGATGAGTCAGATGCTCTGTGATGCACTCAATGAGTTGGTTTTGAGTTTTGTGATGTGTCCGAAGCAGTGCTTATGTTTGGATTAACTTTGTGCATAGTTTAAAAAAATGTTACTATTTAGATTTTGGATGCACTGAAATAGTTTTGCTGTTGTTGTTGTGTGCTCTGTGTCAGAACAAACCCATAGCTGACCCTTCAGTGGGTTTTCAGATGCAGCAAATTACATGGAGGAGATTGCCCATCCTTCTTTACGTGGAGCAGCTGGTGGGTTCCAATCAAATGACTTCAGGACAGCAGCGCAGCTTCTTGCCACTTGGTAACCAGAGTTCCCTTAATAGTTTAATTAAATGATTACTAAATATTTTCAGCAGTCATTTAACTTTCCTAATTTAACTGATATTGTTGTTGTTCTTATGTGCTATCAAGTAGCCTGCAAATTCATAGCAACTCTTATCTACAACAGCCCTAAATCCTGCTCTATCCTTCACCAATTTCATTGTCTCTGACACACCTAACCCCATTACCCCAGTGACTGAATCAATCTATCTCTTCGAGGGTCTTCCTCACCTGCACTATCCCTACACCTTCCCAAGCATGACGTCCCTCTCCAAAGACTGGTCCTTCCATGCAACATGTCCAAAGTAAGTCAAACAAGCTTTACCATGTCAGTTTGTCATACTGTGGTAATTTGTAAGTGTTATGAAGTTAGAAATGATGGTATTGGTATTTTAATTTCAGCAAATCCACTGTGGAACAATATTAATGAACCTTCCAATAAAGTATACAGAATAGGAATAAAGGCCTGGCAATCTACTGCCAGAAATGAGTCCATGATGACCTTATGGATTGCTATAGTATACTGCAGAATATTGTACCAGGAGATGTGTTGGAGAAGTGTTCCCAAGGCTGGAATCAGACAAACTCTTTATCATGAAGATGGTACAGAACTGTAAAATGTTTCATTTCATTGGTCACTATTCAAGGCAACTAAGAGTACAATGCAAGTTGTTGTTGTTATGTGCCGTCGAGTCGCCTGCGACTCATAGCGACACTATGTACAACAGCCCTAAACTCCTCTCTGTCCTGCGCCAATCACACTGTCTCTGATACTCCCATCCCAATTATCCCAGTCACTGAATCAATCCACCTCATAGAGGGCCTTCCTCTCCTGCGCCGTCCCTCTAGGCTCCCAAGCATGAT
>NW_006399855.1:7121799-7130627 GCF_000299155.1 Elephantulus edwardii | reverse complement strand
ATTCTCTCTACCCTCCTCCCAGTTTGTTCTTGTCCAAATGCCACAGTGCTTGTCAAAGCCAGTTCTGATTAATCTTCTTTGTCAGTGTGTCCTTCGCCATTCCCTATCACTCCTCCCTGAGAGAGACTTCACCCTGAGTCATAAGGAAAAGGGGATGGCGTATTCTCTTAGCTACTTCCTGCTGAAAAGGGGAAAATTATATGTTAAGAGACAGATATCGAAAACCAATTTCTAGGTAATTGATACGTCATTTGAGTCATTGTGGGAACTGGGTGTTGCCTTTGTTGTTCTTTCTTTGTGTACTAGGATAATAAAGGGAAGAGACATATTTCATCAAACCTCTGTCTGGTTTGCTACAGATGATAGAACTCCTGTCACTGATCCAGTTTTATGAACTTGAATTTCTGAAAGAGTTAGAAATGATGAATTTTGAAACAACAATGAAGGAAACATGTCATATTATGTAGGAAAGTAATTTTTAAATTGGAAACATGTAGACAAGCTTAAGATGTTTACTGTTAACATTCAGTAGCCATCACAGAAAGTTAAATACCTTTATGCACACAGGAATGTCAAGGAAACGACTTTTGATGTATTGGTGATATAACAGTTCTTCACCAGAAGGTCGTTCTTTTATGAAGGTATACACCGAAGCGTTTTGGTCTTTTTAAGCAGACTTTACCAAGTCCCATGCCACAGACTTACCAGACTTTTACTTCTTATCTTTGCTCCACCACAGCCTGCAGACAAAAATCCCATCACTTACTTCCATTTGATTTGTTTGTTTGTTTGTTTTGTTTCAGTTGACAGTTTAATGAGTCATGCTTGCTGGCTTTCAATTTTATTAACATGTTTATAGTTTGTGGCTCATAGCTTTCTTTTTTAAAAATCTGGTACATCCTTATTCCTAGTGCTGGTTAGCAATTAGGTAATTGGTTTATTTAAGCACACAGTTTCTCAAAATAAAGATCCAACTGGACAGTGAGTGAAGACAATTTTGAGTTTTGTCTGTTTGTTTACTGTGGGTGTAAATGGAGTCTTATGGCTATGTGAGACCTAGCAGTATACCTCAGAGATAATGAACTGCCTCTGGTTTTCAGGCCTGGCTCTCATGCCAATTGACTGTGTGTCCTCAAAGCAGTCCTTAAACTGTGCAGTTTTCATCATGTCTTTGTGAAATCAAATTAGGTGCCTAATGCATGAACATCAAATGCAATTCCCTTCTATTTCTTTACTTCTCTAATTCTGTGGTTATCATGTTCGTGGAGTTACTGAATCTCAGGGATGGAGGGAAATTTTGAAGCCACTGATCTAACCCTTCTCAGTATTTCCTCTAGTTGTAAAAGCAAGGGTACAGAAAAATTTATGTGTAAATAAAAAAAGGCAGTTTATTCCCTTTTTTTCCATGATATTACCAGTAAAATACTCTTCTCTAGTACATTCTTCTATCTCTCTGAGATTATATTACTGACTGCTCCTGAAAGGACTGAGATCTCTTTGGCTGACTTTTGTTGTTATGGGTTTTAGGTGCTGTCCAGTCTAGTACAATTCATAGTGGTTCTATGAATAATAGATCTGAACCCTGTCCTATCCTGTGCCATCTTCACACTTCCTGACACATTAGACCCCATTACGGCAGTTACCATATCAATTCACCTGGTGGAGGGTCTTCCTCTCCTTTGCTGACCCTCTGCTCTTCCCAGCATCATGTCTCTCTCCAAAGAATAGCCCCTCCTAGAACATACCCAACGTATGTGAGGAAAATCCTCATCATTCTTGCCTCAAAAGAGCACTCTGGCTGTACCCTCTGCAAGACATATATGTTTGTTCTTTTGGCAGTCCATGGAATGTTGAGTGCTCTTCTCCAACATCATAGCTCAAAGGCGTAAATTCTTGTCTAACTCTCAGATGCGTAGCAGGTGACCATGGCCTGAATCAGAAACACCTTAGTTTAAGTTTTACACTAGTTATGTCTGAAAGTTAGTTTGACTATCTTATCCTTAATTTGATCCTTCTACAATTTATTTATATATTTTATTTCCCCCCATAAAATCTGGCAAGAACATCATCAACTTCGAAAAAATTGGCTGCTGTTTCCTAGTTTTGATTGATCTGGACTTGGCCCAAGACCCTCCTGGTTTGCCACAAATTGGTTTCTGATTTAAAAGAGAAAATATTTCAGCAGATTAAAAACAGCAACAAAGTGGTTATTTTCTCAGGGTGAATAAAATATTGGTCTAAAGGGAAGGGGATTTCCATGACCAGACTCTTTTAAAAAAATTTCTCTATTTCCCTAAGAATTGCTTTCCCAAGCAGGAATTGTGATATTCCATTGACAGACACAGATGAAAGATGAGCTGGAGATAAAGAGATCTTCAGAAGAAATAGAGCCAGCGTTTCACACCCAGGGGTGGGGCTCCGTGCACCTGAAGATCTCCCAGGTGCCACGAGGCTTATTTGATGTTCAGAAGTTTTGTTTTGTTTCTAAAGAGTATCTCAACTCTGCCACATCCCTGTGGTTTCATGACTCTTCCCAGCACAGGGATTTGACTGATAAAAAGTTCCCCCTGGATTAGACTTGAAGCCTGGGTCCCAACATCTGGAGGCAGATTTTCTAATCCAGTCTTTGCATTACCAGTGAAGAACTGCTCTTTGCAAGTAGGCAGTACACCAAACAGTGGGGGCAGGGAGGTGTTGCAGCATAAGAGATTCACAGGAGCATTTCTCCTTTTGTGTTATTTCTTTTTTTGTCATACTTCATTTTAGAAAGAATGCAAACAAGTACTTTCTGAAAAAAGATAAAACAATATTGCAATATAGGAATATTCTTCTCCTAAAGTTCTAGAATTTATCAAGCTGATAAATTGAAATAATTTTATCTCTTGTTTCTCTCTTTGTAAATATATAGCTAGGTACTTTGGTAATAAAGAGAGTTGGAATTCTCCCTTATTACATAAACACAAACTACTGAAGAGTTTCTTCTCAATAATTGTTAAACACATTTGTGAAGCTGAGAGTTCAAGAGACATGGGTCCACATGTTCTTTGACTGATTTAAAAATATTGGAATAAAAAAATATGTGATAATCCATTATTTCTATGTATGGAGCCTAAACGAATAATTGAGTTAAATTGCCTATTTGTTGCATGACAACTGGGGGGAATTATATCTCAGCAGGGAAATTGGCATAAGGATGATTTTGTGTTTTTCACTTGCTGGTTCCCTTTTCTTATTAAGGCAGACAAAGCTCATTAAAGCTATTTCATTCCAAGGTAGAACATAAAAGAGGTGAGATGCACATTGCCAGAGGGATAGTCAGATCTCAAGCCAGCTTTTCAATGAGTTAATCTAATGAAATAATGTATGTGAAAACCCTTTGATAAGTATATAGTTCTAAATAAATGTCAGGCATTATTTATTATTGTATCCCTTGCATCAGAGACTGTTTCATACCTTGCCCTAACGCCAAACTCCTGTGCTGATCTTTTTCAGGATAAATCTACCTAGAAATGTATTGGCTTTTTCTTTTCTCTTGTCTTTAAACTAGTCTTACATTTAGTCAATTGTCATTGTAGAGAATGTAATCATTGGCCTTCGCCTAGACAAGGAAAGATACCATTTAGCCCCAAGGAAGCAATTGCTGTGGATAACTGGCTATTAAATTAATTTTGAAATAGGTATGCCATTTTAGATGGCATGAGTCTAAGAAAATTAATCTGCCTCATTCCCAAGAATTACAAATACCTTAGGTTAGAACTATTTTAGACAATATACAACATGTTCTCCAAATATGGTGAGTTGTGATGCTGCATTGTAAAGCATTTTGCCATTGGCTAAAAATGAGAAACTTAGTCTCACCTCAGAAGAGTCTATCTAGTTCTGTTTACATAACTGTGTAAAGAAACTTAGCAAACTACATATTATACAAGGAGGGACAAAAACGGACATAATGAGAAGACTTGTCCTGTTAAATTCTTCATAACTGCATTAACACTTAAGGATGTTTACAATGCAGGAATAATATTATTTAATTTTTGGAGTAAGCAGAGTTGAAATATATAGGAATACTCAAACAATGCTGTGAAGTCAGAACCATATTATTAGCTGATCTTAATTGGGTTCCTGAGGCTGTATTCATTCAGTGTCGTTCCTCCTTTTGACCAAGATCCAACTATTGTGTCCTCGGTTCAAACTTCCAGTATCTAATGGCCACCATCCATGGATCTGTTTTTTTTGTGGCAAGGAAAGCAGTAGTTCATGAAAGCATAGACCATTTCATTCTCTGCACCCTCATCCTCCTCCAGCCTCCCTCTGTTGCTCCAGGTGAATAGAGAGGAATTATATTTTAGACAAGTTCTGGTAAAAGCCCAGTCAATACTTACTAACCTAGAAGGTAGGGGAACACTTTTGAGGAGATGTAGAATCAGATCTTACACATGTCTTCCCACCCATTCTTCAGAGAATTGATCCTAAGTTCTGGGAGAGGAACAGAAAACCAAGCGCATAAACTGAAGTAAGCCAAAGCCAACACTTTCCTGGGATCTGTAAAAAGACAGCTTCTCAAATTTTGGAGAAATCCCAACTCCAGAATTTTCTAAGTGTTGGAAGTTGCTGAGAACATTTTCTTAAGCTTCTCTCCCAGGCTGATAGTCTTTAGTAGACATAACATGTGATTTGGCAACATCTTAGATTAAGAGCTTTTTTGTTCTGGCTAAGTGAAGACTTCCTTGGAAATGGGGCAGTAAATCTTACAAATTATTTTTGTCTCCATCAAATCTATTAACCGTGGTAAAATAAATAACTAAATTAAATAGCATTGGCAAGCCAGAAAAGCAGAAAAAGTACTAGAAATATAACTGAAAATAATTTTGCTTGGAATATTTTCACATTGATTCATCCAGGCTATTATTTATTAATTTTTATTAAAATACACAATTTTCATTCTGCTGAATATACTACTTGTAATTGATTATTTTAACTTAAAGTGCATTATGCACAACATGTCATGAATTACGCTTCTGCAAACTGACTTTTAAACATTGCTTAGTATTTGGTCATATGAATGGTTTAAGTTTATTATTTTATTGTCCTATAGGCTGCTCCTTGGTCGCAAGGATTCTGAAGCTTCCTCTGACATACTTCGGGCATGTTGCAAGATGGGATTAGTCCATGGAGAGAGAAGTCATGCTTGGGAGGATGGAGGAACAGTGCAGGAAAGGATGACCCTTGATGAGATAGATTGATTCAGTGACTGGGGTTATGGGAGTAGGTGAAACAATAAGATTGTCATAGGATAGAGCAGAGTTTAGGGTCACTATAAGTCACAGGCGACTCGATGACACACAGCAACAACAACAACAATTGGATGTTTAGGTTGTATAGATAATTTATTCAGACATTAATTTGTGGTTTAGGATCTCTCTGTTATATAGGTTTTTCTTACCTATATACATATGTATTTACATTCTCTAAGAATCTGGACTTCATCATGCTTGCTTTGGATATGTTATCAGGAAAGGGCTATTGCTATTATGTTTGGCAAAATAGAACACCGGCAACAAGAAGAGAAGCTTGTCATAAGATGGACTGATGCAAAAGCCTCAACAGTGGGATCAAACTTATTAAAGATTGTGTACCATAGTACAGGACCAGGCAATGTGTCTGTTGCTTATGCCGTCATTATGAGTCAGAGCTCACTTAATGACAACTAACAATAGGCTGTCACAAACAGAATTCTTCTCTATTTGTGCTCATCAATAACACGCCCCATTTCAGCCTGCTTCCTCATACCCCTTGCATCTGAAATCTCAGTCATACCTCCCCCTAGTCTGTCAAGGCAACCTCTATGTTCTTTCTGTGTCCTTCTAAGTCCTATTCTTTTATCCAGAGCATTTTTCTGCTTTCCTGCATTAGTGATGCCCACCTGCTCTTAAATTCCCTGATCTCAATTTCCCTAATCTTCCACCATCTATTTGTCAGCAGTGTTTCCTATTCTGGTAGCTTGCTTATTGCGTAGGTACTGGAAGCTATACCACTGGTATTTTCGATAACATAGGGTTGTCAATGATAGGAAGGTTTTTAGCTATGATTCCAGACTAGAAAAGACTCTTCTTTTTGGTCCTCTCATGTAATTGTTGCTATTATTCCACCCCTAAAAGGTGTTATAACAGAATGTGTAAATTATCAAATAATATCATTAACATCACATGAAAGTTAAATCTTGATGAAGATTAGTAATGCATTACTGGAACATTACATCGATAAGAAAACTCAAGAAATTCAACATTGATTCAGATGATATGATTGCTGATGTCAGATGGATCTTGGTTGAAAGCAGAAAATACCAGTAAAATGTTCCTATGTATTTTATCTACTGTGTTAAGGTATTTGACTGTGTGGATCATCACAAATTATGCTAACATTGAGAAGAATGGGAAACCCCAGAACACCCAATTTTGCTCATGTGAAATCCATACATAGACCAAGCAGCTGTCTTCTGAATAGAAAAAGGCAACACTGCATGGTTTAAAATCAGGAAAGCTGTGCTTCTGGGTAATATCCTTTCTTCATGCCTATTCAATCTGTGTTCTGAGCAAATAATTCCAGAAAATGGGCTGTATGAAGAAGAACATGGAATCAGGATAGGAGGAAGACACATCAAAAATCTGCATTATGAGATGGCATAACTTTGCTGGCAGAAAGTGAAGAGAAAGTAAAACATTTATTGCAGAAAATTAATGATTACAGTCTTTAATAAGAATTTAATATCACCATAAGAAAAGAAAATCCTCCCTACTGAACTAATAGGCAATACCATGGTAGATAGAGAAAAGACAGAAGTTGTTTATTTCATATTCCTTGTCTTGTCACTCATGGCAAAAGCAGTCAAGAAATACAAAGATGCAATGCATTGGGAAAATCTGCTGTGAAGAATCTATTTAAAGTGCTAAAGAACAAGGATGTCAGTTTAAAACTGAGTCTCATCCAAATCATGGTTTTTCAATTGTTTTCTATGCATATGAATGTTAGAAAATTAATAAAGATAATAGAAGGAGAGGATGATGCCTTTGAATTATGTTGGAGAAGAGTACTGCCAAAGGAATAAGTCTGTCTTGGAGGAAGTTCAAACAGGGTGCTATTTTTAGATGCAAGGATAGTTAATTTGTTTTAAAAAACTTTGCATAAGAGGGGATTAAAAATGCACATGGAATTGAAACAGATGATGGAGAGAGCTGTATAAAAGGAATATATGATTAGGTATTATTGGCAAAACAAGAGTCCAGAATAAGAGCTGCATAGTAAAGTGGTCTGAGGCAGAGCAGGGGATGGAGGACAGACAGACTGTATAACAAAAAAAAGAACTTTTCTTCCCAAGGAAAAAAGTGATATTGGGGGGAGGAGGGCGGGGAGGAAAATGTGCAACAATGAAAGATTGGAAACCCAAGTTCTTTATAAACTTTCATTAAAATCTCAAAATAAAAAAATAGAAACCCAAACAAAAAAACTAAAAAGAAAAAAAAAAACAAACCCAAAACAAACAAACAAAAAGCACCCAAAACACCCCACAAACAAAAACACCCTTTGGATATGTTGTCAGGAAGGACCAGTCCTGGAAAAAAGACAACATTTTCAGAAAGGTGGAGGATCAGAAAAAGAGAGGGAGACCTCCAACAAGATGGATTGGAGTGATGATTTTAACAATAGCTTGAGCCTATCAGGGATGGTTTGGAATGTGTACAGTGGGACAAGGTTCAGAATTGCTGTTCATAGGATCATTATGAGTCAAAGCTGACACAGTGGCATCTAACAATATGTACTATTATAATACATGCATATATATTATGAATAAATAATATAAGGAAGCTCTTGTGGACTAGGGGTGAGGAACTGCATGTAGTTCAAATTTATCTCTTGCTCCACAGGAGGAAAAAAAGTCCATTCTTCTCCCACGCAATTTACTGCTTCCAAAAAACTTGCCAAAGGGTGAACTATGAATTGATTTTCCCCCAAAGTCACATAGGACAACAATAACTATAAAATACATATTATCTAGTATGTGTGTATGTATACAATTTCTGTTATTATGTGCTGTTGAGTCGCCAGCAACTCATAGCGACCCTATGCACAACAGCCCTAAACCCTGCTCTATCCTGTGTCAACCTTACTGTGTCTTGATACACCTACCCCCATAACCCCAGCACTGAATCAGTCCATCTCATTGAGGTGCTTCCTCTCTTGGGCTGTCCCTCCATCCGCCCAAGTATGATATCCCTCTGCAAGGACTGATCTTACTTTGCAACGTGTCCAAAGACTGTCAGATAAAGCTTCAGAATCCTTGCTTCTGAAGAGCAGCCTGGCTTCACCCTCTCTCCAGGACTAACTTGTCCAACAGTTCATAGTATATTCAATACTCTCCTCCAGCATCACAGCTCAGACGTCAATTCTCCTACCATCCCAAGTCATTGTCCAGCTTTCCAATGCATAGCAAGTAGTTGCAAAGACCATTGCCTGTATCAGGAGCACTTTAATCTCCAGACTTACATCATTGCTCTTCAGTACATTGGAGAGATCTCTAACAGTAGATTTACCCAGTGCAATTCATCTTTTAATTTCCTGTCTGCTGGTACCAAGAGTGTTGAGGTAGAGCCAAACAAACCAAAGTTGTTAACAATCTCAATCTCTTCACCATCTATCTTGATGCTGCCAATTGGCCCAGTAGTGAGAATCTTTGTTTTCTTGATGTTGAGCTTCAATCCATATTGAAAGCTGCAGTCCTTAAACTTCTGCAACAAGTGCTTCAAGTCTACCTCAGTTTCAACAAGCAGGGT
>NW_006399855.1:7083578-7092712 GCF_000299155.1 Elephantulus edwardii | reverse complement strand
TGCTTCCATAAAGATTACAACCCAAGAAACTCTGTAAGGTGGTTCCACACCGCCCTACTTGTTTACTATGAAGTGGAATCAACTGGATAGCATTTTGCTGCTTTTTAACAGTCATATCTCAACCCTGGAGTGATTTTTCTAATGCTCTTTATTTCCTTTGTTAAAATAAATTATTCTATTCAAAATGCTACTAAATAGTAATTATATAAGACAGTTTATAGTTTTTAATGTTTCTTTTTACTTTATTTCATGTTCTGTTTGACTCTCCATGGCACAGCCATACATAAGATATTATAAGCTCAACAGCAAGGTTTACATTCAGCTCCCTCACTCATTCACTCATGGTTTTGGTTGGAATGACTCATAGTCAGCACTCCAGTATGTTCTCTGAAGCTGGGAATAGCACAGGAAGAGGCTGTCATTTTTCTCCCACAGACGTGTTACTGGATTTGAACATCAAAGAATTAACAGAGCAATTCTTTACACAACTTGCCACCAGAACACTTCTACCTAACCTACTTTTACCTAACACATACCTAATATTTTGAGATTAATTCTAGTATAAGTTTTCACTAAAATTACTTCTAAAGATTAAAAAAGAATTATTTTAATAATGTAATATAAAGTGAAACCAGGCTGCTCCATGGAGGCAAGGAATCTAAGATTTGTCTGACATACTTTGGACATGTTACAAGAAGGGACTGGTCATTGTAGAGAAACATCATGCTTAGGGTGGTGGAGGGACAGAGAGGAAGACCCTCAGTGAGATGGATTGATTCAGTCACTGGGACAATGGGGGTAGGTGTGTGTGAGACAATAAGGTTGGCACAGGATAGGGAATGGTTTAGGGCTCTTGTTATGAGTCACAAGCAACTTGATGGCACGTAACAAGAATAGAAAGTGAGAATATTATATTTATGGTTGCACTTTAGAGTAAAATTTGAAAATATCAATATAATTAGGTGCACTTTTACAATCATGCTCACTGCTATTTTAGAACTTACTATCTTCTTAAGACTTAACTTTACTCCCTTGTTTGGGAAAAAGGTTTCCACATGTTACCTAACCATCAAGCCATATTAGGGAGCAGATAAAGTGAAAGGTTGATGTTTCAGAGAACTTTCACATCATAATCTCTTCCAAAAAGCTTTTCTCACATATCAATATTTGCTCTTTATGTCACTCACTAACCATCTCTCATCTATACTTGATTTATGAGTTCTATTTAGAATGTAGGGAGCACTTGTGGCCTAGAATGTAGCATTGACCTTCATTCTAGCTCCTTTGCTTCAAATTTTCACATTTCTTTTTATACAAGAAGCAACAAAAACAAAAAAAGGAAATTCTTTGCCCACTATCAGATATGAACTGTTGTTGCTGATATTAATTATAATTAAGTATTTATAGAAGCAGACAAGGTACTTCTGGGTGGGTTTGAAATACAAAACGTTCAGGTAGTGTCAAGTGCTTAACCATTTAAATCACCAAAGAGTTTCATGTATACTGTCCAAAACGATTTTATTTGTGTGTCTGTGAGAGTAGGAGCATTTCTTTCTACTTTTTAAACTTGTTTACCTTTTCACTTTCCCTTATTTCTTTATTCTTTGGGAAAATTCTCCTGCCATTGCAACAGACCCTGATACTATTTATTTGTGATTTGTATCTATTTCAGTTGTTGGTGGTGTTGTCAGGTGCCATCGAGACGAGTTCAACTGATAGCTACCCTATACGCAAAAGATCTGAACCCAGTCCTGTCCTACACCATCCTCATACTTCCTGACACAAGCTCATTGCAGCAGTCAGCTTGTCAATCCACCTGGTTTAGGGTCTTCCTTTCCTTCACCAACCATCCACCCTTCCCAACATTATGTCCTTCTCCAAGGAATAGATCCTCCTAGTAACCTGTCCAAAGTATGTGATGTAAAGCCTCATTATTCTTGCCTCCAAAGAGCACTCCAGATGTACCATTTCCAAGACATATATGTTCGTTCCCTTGGTCCATGGGATGTTCAGTGTTCTTCTCCAACACCACAACTTAAAGGCATCAATTCTTTTTCTGTCATTCTTATTGTCCAGGTCTCAGATGCATAGTTAGTAATTGGAAAAACAATGCCCTGAATTAGAAGCACCTTAGTCCTCAAACTGACATCACTACCCTTCAATAATTTGGAAATGTACCTAATTGCAGATTTGCCCAGTGCAATGGATCTCCTGATTTCCTGACTGCTTGCACCAGGGGTATTAATTGTGGATCCAAGGAAGATGAAGCTATTGACAATTTCAATCTCCTCTCTATCACGACACTGCCTATTATATTAGTCCACTGGTAAGAATTTTTGTTTTCTTGATATTGAAACACAATCCATACTGAAGTCTGCATTCCTTGATCTTCTGCAACAAGTGCTTCAGGTCCTCCTCACTTTCAGCAAGTAAGGTAGTGTCATCTGCATACTTCAGGCTATTGATAAGTCTGCCTCTAATTCTGATGTCACATTCCTCTTCATAGAGTCCAACTTCTTGGATAATTTGCTCAGCATATAGATTGAACAGGTATGGACATAGAATACAACCCTGTCACACTTTCTTCTCAATTCCAAACCATGCAGAGCTCCCTTGCTTCATTCACACAGAGCCTCCTGATCTAGACATCGGTTCCTCATTAGCATAATCAAGTGCTCTTGGATTCTCACGCTGCTAAATGTCAGCCACAACTAGGTCTGCTTTATTATAAATCCACGTGTACAGAGTAGAACTACTTATTCTACAAGGTTCTCAAGGTTGTAATATTTTGGAAGAAGATTGTCTTTTGAGGATCTATCTGGGTGGGTCTGACCTGTCAGTCTTTTAGTCATTGGTTGAGTGTTTTAATTATTTGTACCATCCAGGGATTCTTAGCTCTTCATATCTTCCCTATCTTTCTTGTAGGTTCCATAGATTCTTTAAATGGACCACATGTGATTTTTTCTTACAGTTGTCCTTTTCCAACGTCCTTCTCAGTTGGTTCACATAGCAGATTAAGAATTAGAACTGCATATTACAACATAGTTATTCAGATGGGACTATCAGTTGAATTTTCTTAAAAGGAATAAAATATTGTATTTTAATCCAGTAATTCATATCTAAGGAAATAATCAGAGACTGACACAAAGATAAAAGTATTCAGAAAATTATTTTAGTGTTATTTTTAAAATGGAAAAGAATGAACAAAATTAAAAATTCAACCAATGGTTAGAATATCATGTTACAAAATGTTATCTGTCCATCAGATTCATGGTGCAGAATTGTTAACTTCATGGTAAAATGTTTATAATACTTTGTTAAATAAACAAAGCAATTTGGTTCGATTGCATAATAAAGCTATGTTTGTTGTTATGCTACCGAGCTGATTAAGACTCATAGTGACTGTAAGAACAATGGATCTGAACCCTGCCTATCCTCACCATTCTCATCATCTCTAACTAAGATACTTGAGGCCCATTGTTAAAGTCAAGTGGTTAAGCCATCTTGTTGAAAATCTTCTTCTCTTATACTGATTCTTCTACTTTCCAAGCATGATATCCTTTTCTAAGGACTGGTCCTTCCTACCAACATGCCCAAAGTATGTGAGATGAAGCTTCACTGTCCTTGCCTCCAAGGAGCATGCTGGTTGTGTTTTCTCTCAGACATAGTTATGTATTCTTTTGACAATCCATGGGCTAGTCAGTATTCTTCTCCAATAATATAAATCAAAGGCATAGATTTTTCCTATTCACTATTTAACTTTCAGATACATAGCAAGTAATTGGAAAATTTTATAGGTTGGTTCAACTGCACCTTAGTTTTTAATCTGATAGCATTGCTCTTTAGCTCTTTGGAGAGGTCCTTCACAGCAGATTTTTCCAATGCAACATGTCTTTTGATTTCTTGGCTTCTGGTATCAGTAGTGTTGGTTGTGGATCCAAATAAGATAAAAATTATTGACAAATTCAATCTTCTTCGTCTATCATGATATTGCCTATTGGTGAGAATTTTTGTTTTTGTCAGCTCTATTTAAACGTAAATGACTCAAGATTTCAGCAGTTGTTACTTATGAATGGAAAAAAATAACTTCAGGGGGGTGTTTGTTGTTTTTATTCCGCTATAGTCTCCAACTCTCCAAAAGCTTGCCACGATTCCTACACTCACACCACCATGCTCCCGGCAAGGAGCAGTTCCAGAGACCCTGGGAGGAGCCAAAAACATGGCCAGCCTCCTCTCCCAGCTGCCTTTGGGTTTAGGCCACCTCCTGCCTGAAAACCCTAGGCTGACAACCTCGGCTTGCCTCGCTTCTGGGGACACAGCAAACATGCATGAACAGCACCAACGGCACCAAACAATAATAACACCAGCGACGACAAAGAGAGAGCTCGTTGACCTAGAGGAAAGGAAGCTATGCTACCAAGCCGAAGGTGAGTGATTTTCATCTGCAGCCCTTGGCCAGGTTCAAATTGTCTTCCTGTCAAACATTCTTCTAGGTGGTATAGCACTGGTCTGTGCATTGCTGTACAGAGGTAACTCATGGTTGCTGTCATGCTGAAGACTGTGACAGTGATGTGCCAATCGTGGTAATGGTTATCCATGGTGGACAGTGTTGGCAGGAGCTTCCCGACTAAATCAAGCCTGGAAGTGGGAGCGGCATCCACTTCCGAAATGGCTTGCCTCTGGAAACTCTATGTACGAACAGTGCTCAGGCCTTTAGTTCATAGTGTTCCTGTGAGTCATCTACGACTCGACGGCACCAAAGAACAACAACAACATAGTCTCCAAGTTTGCCCAGTAAGTTTGTATTACTTGGTAATTATAGAAATGTTAGTACTATATGATGCCAATTGACTTGATTCATTAGCTTAGGTTACAAATTATTCCTATTAAAATATTCTTTCCGATCAATGTTTTTAAAAATTCATCCTGCTTTTATTAATAGGAAATTGTTTCAGCTTCTTGCATAACCTCTTGATTGCTCATAGGCATTACTTTGTCCAAATATATTGGTCCAACTTTCAAATAGTAGAGAAAAAAAGTCTGAAATTTCTTGTTGGTCTATCATGACCATTTTCTTTCTTGTACCAGATAGCATTGAAATTAGGAACTCATCCAGTTATATCAGTAAAGTATTTTTCAATGTACAATTTGTTCCCGTTTTCAATGAGTTGTCATGTCCTTCTTTCCTTCCAGAAAGTGCTCCTGTAGGTCACACCTTCACGAACACTATTCTTGAGACCACAGCGTTGAGCTAGTATGGAAAGATCTAGATACTTTCTATCTCCACTATTGTGGTGGGACTAGCCTCATATGATGTGACCAGTTCAGATCTTTCCTCTCTCTGAAGGATAGAGTCCTTTTCTTCAAAAAGTACTTAGGTAGTTTCTCCAAGAGCTACTCAGGCAATGTATGCAACTTCAGTATCTACAGCCTCAAAGTGGGAGGGCTGTCTTCTCTTTCAGAAACCATTTTCTGAAGACTTACCTAACCTAAGCACCTTCTAAGCACTGAGTGGGCAACATATTCCAGTGAAATAAAATATTCTATTATCTTCTTCTGCACTGAAGTCATGCAGTTGCCACATGTCTGCATTACACAGAAAAACTTGTTCTTCAAATAAATTCTCTAAATTTTTCACCTATGGGGAGGGTAGAACCTACCAGGTCCACACAAAGTATCCAAGGAATGTTTTTAAAGATAGAATTAAATTTAAAAACATTTCTTTCAAGGCCTCAATTTTGCAGATGATCATTTTGAATTCTAGATATAAGTGAAGTATGTTACAGAGCAAACATGGGGGAGAATCAGTGCCTGAATCAGGTCTGTTGTCACCTACTCACGTGTTCGAGTGTTCTTTTCCACATGGTTAAATGTGACCAAACAGAATGTCTTCCCACATTTCAGGCAAAGTCAGCCAGAAATATGTGGGCAATTAGTGGCCATAATGAACTATTACCAGGTTTAGCAATGGGGACTTTCTGTGCTAAAGCTACATACATAAAAAAAAAAAAAAGTAAGATGAGGCAGGTAGATAAACCTTTTGTGTACATAATTAATAACTCACACTCGAATTTCTGTATCTCCTTAAAGGCAGTTGTCTCACCTTTAACTAGAGAAGACAAGCTTTATTTTTGTAGTGCTTTGCCCTATTATGTTCAACAATAATAATTCACAGTGACAGATGTAATCCACCAAACTCATTATTTTCAACCCCGATCCATTTATTTTGCATTACCAATACAGTTTTGATGCCTATCGTTCCTCGGACTGGAGTACTTGATGAAATGTTTTATTGCAATATGTCAGAGTCTAAATAATTAACAGCAGGAATAAGACTGAGGCTTTCCAAAGTTACTCTGTGTGTGTGTGTGTGTGTGATAAAATAGTATGTAATGCACACTATACTCACAAATATAGGTCATAGAGATGAGGTTCTGATAAGATGATTATATTTGTAAAGAAAATAAGAATTCCTCTAGGGAGTCACACCTCTTCAAAGGAAAAAAAAATCAATACATTGAAAGAAAAAGTAAACAATATTTTTCAGAAGTTAACATACTCAAAATATTTGTTTTATTTTTTCTTTTTTCCAAATCTTTTTAAAAATAATCTAATAATAATTCAACATATCTTAAAAACATTGCTTTCTTTCTTGATTTATATTCTATCAAGACCCTGGGTAGGACAGGAGGATATTGTTGTGTGATATAGGTGGTGTAGGGTTCTGTGACTTCCTTTGACTTTAAAGGAATTGCAGGGAAGTTTGAATTGTGACTATTCAACCTTGAAGGAAAGAAACTAAATGAAACACCTGTTTTCCTGATTACTGTACCACAGGGCCTTTTAATTAGTTTGTGGTAATAGAAGTTTTAGTTATTGAAGCATACGGTTATTTTCCTTCAAGTTAATGGACATGTGACCACACAGCATTAATTTGTGACTATTATTAAAATAAGAATGCAATTCAAAAGATTTCAAATTAATAGATGTATTTGCTAGACAAGAAAAGAGGTAGATAATATGGCAGAGGGAAAGAAACTCTTATGAAATTTTAATCTTTGTCTCAAAACCATCATAAGGTGTTTGTTGTTGATTTCCTTCCAGTAGAGCATGACTCATAGTGACCCTATGAACAAAAGGCCTGAAGTCCCTATACAACTATCAACATTTATAAAAATTTATAGTTTCCAAAGCAACGTTATTTAGGAAGCGGATGCCACTCCTGCATAACAAATTCAAATGGATATCCTGAATAAAATAAGAGTAATTCTTTTTTATATTTATTTTTTAATCACATATAACTCCCCTTTCTCAAATATTTGGAGAGGAATAAAGCATAAATAAAGCAGTGTATGAAGGGAGGCTAACAAGATAGTAATGGTCAAGTGAATATATCATTAAAACTTTCTCTGTATTATTTTCATTGTAGAGAAGCAGAAGTTTCTCTTTGACAGGTTCCAAAGCTTTAACATTCACACTCACGAAATTCTATTAAACTGTTGGTAATTCCTTGACTCAGTTTAAGGTCATTCTAAGGAGGTTAAAGTCAAGACTAAGGACTTGAACCTCTAAAGTCATTATCAGAAAAGAAGAAACAGGTAGCCTGCTTTTTGGTTTGTCCTAGCACTTGTGCAACAAAGTTGGGGAAATGATATGTCTTCGTGGGACCATTCAAAATATTAAGCACCAAAACATCTTAAATATTAACGTACATAAATTCTTTATTTTAGATGTCCAGTTGCACTGGATTTTAGCGACATTGTGATTGCTTTGTTTTTCTAGCCCACTCTCTTTTGGGCATAGTACACATTTGATAAGTATATGCAGTTGATGTTGCTCCCTAGAAGAAGCTTCTATTGATTTTTTGCTTAGTAATAAAAGAAATAAGTATGGGGCCATAGAGGAGTGTAGTCATTTAAGTGGAAAAAAATTCATACAAGAGAAGAGCTTTGCTACTAATAAAGTCATCAGAAACTACAAGTGTTCACAGTTGCAGGCATGACTCAACTGTTGTGAAATTTGAATTTCTCTCATTGTTTATATCTAAATATGAAACATACCTGGCAACAGCATGAGATGGAACATGCCTTCTCATTTTTCCATATAATTTACACCATGTGTTTGGCCCAAAGCACTGATTACAAAATATGACTGCAGTTGGCTAGCATAGCAATATGGATTTCCACACCTATGGCATAAGGCTTGGTTTGTTTTGAGTAAAGAAATAATTGTGATCCAATTTCATAATGTTGATCACAATTTCATCACCTGTGCCTGGAAGGAGAGGAAAATATATGAGGGGTATTGCAAAGTGCAAACTCATTAAAAATTTTCGGTAAGAAATTATAATCATTACATTTAATGCAAAGGTGTGGTATTGCATATAATTAAAGAAAGTTTGTAATGTGTTCTGTAAACTCTACTTGCACTGAGCTCTGAAAGGTTCTTGTTGAAAACACACTTTAAGAAATTTTGAGAATTTGTGAAAATGGATAAATAATATGAAAAATATTCCTTGTATAATTTTTGCTTTTAAAAACCCATTATATTTGTTAGACCAGAGAAAAAAATTCCTGTAAGATGAATCATAATGTAAGTTCTCATTTCTTCAGTAGGAGAGAATGAACATATTTATTTGTTTCAAAGTAGAATTTAAAAATGCTATGATCGATAGATAACGCATCTCTAAAAATTGATTCCCGAAAGATCATTAACAGTTCTGCAGTAAGCTGTTGATTTTCCATAATATTCTTATACCTAGATCCATTCTCAGGTAATTTTTTTAAAACATAAAAAAGAAGATGAGCTCTCAGAAAACAAGGTGAAGCTTTAGCAACCATGTTCTCTCTCAGTCTTTTCTATTTGTTACCAAAATGTAGCTGAAGGAGATGCTGCTAGAGATATAGCAATATGAGTCTCACATACACTTTTACTGTCAATGAAAATGTAAAGTACAAAAATGATTCCCAAATATTTATAGGAAAGAAAAGAAACTGCATGTGTTGATAAGTGTTCTTTTGAGTAGAATCATCATCCAAATTTTCATTGAATTTTTTCATTCAAGTTGTAACTAGTTTTTAAAAAGAAAATTCAATTCAAGGTTAATGTTATTAAAGGAATTAAATTTAACTAAA
>NW_006399855.1:7070528-7075878 GCF_000299155.1 Elephantulus edwardii | reverse complement strand
AATACCACAAAGAATTATTAATATTATAGGTTTGAAAAAGAAGGAATAGAGGATTGACAGTAGGAATATACAAGAAGACAGGCTCAGCAGTGGAAGAGGAAGCCATGTGAGATGAAAATATAGCATGTTTATGTACTTCTGGTTTGTACTGTAGGCTTCTCCCCAAAAGTAATTGCAAAGTCCTAAACCTTGTGTCTATTAACATGACCTTGTTTGGATACACAGATTTTCTTTTCTTACTGGTGATGTAGATGAGGTCATACCAGAATTGGGGGGGGAGGGTTACTGCCTACTGAGTGGTGGAAGGAGAGAGCAGATCTGGAGATATCACAGCTGAGGGGAAGATGCTATGGGAAGACAGAGCTACAAACCTAAGGATGCTAAGCTATATTGAGGGCCATAGAAAACACAAGAAAAAAATCTTCTAGGGTAGACAGAAAAAAAATATTAAGTGTTTTCTCTTTCTGTGCCCTCAGAAGCAATCAGCATGGTATATAACCTGCTTTTAATTTATGGCTATTACAAACTTGTCTATTCATCAAATGTACCAATTTTTATTTTCATTTTGTATTTTTATGTTAGTCTTGGGGAATTAAGGTAACTTTACACAGATATGTATGTAAAAGGGACCTGTAAGACATATATTGGAGATGATCAGTAGGGTATAAAATTCATGACAAGAAACTCACTGATAGGGATGATTAGGGATGATGAATGAGAATCAACAATGAATGAATGAAAATCTAACTTTTCTGTAAACTTTTGTTAAAATCATAATTAAAATAAAAAACATTATTACTAAAATCTACAGTGCAAGAGCCAATGAAGAATTTGACATGGATGAATGAAATTTATAATGGTACAGAGGTTAGAAATTGGAAATCCAGTCAAAATATCCAGTTGAAGAGTTAGAGAAAATATCAGGGAGAAAGCTGAATATAAGTTGAATTTTAAAGGTGAATTAATTGCAACACACAGGGAGAAGTACACAGAAATGTAATTGGAGGAAAAAAGGCAAACATACGTAGATTAGCCTAGGATAATTATACCTCATAACTTTAGAGAACATTGCAGCTTACCAAACACTTTCACAAGAAATATATAATTCTTACAATAATCCTATGAAACAGATGGGACAGTAGTCATTGTACCATTTTGTAAATGAGAAGTAAGGAAGATATCATTTACAGCTGGTTGACACTTTGTAATTTAGGACAATAGCTAAGCCATAATATGAGAAATGCTGGAGTGGACTGAGTTAAATGACCAGTGCTGTCCAGCAGGAAAAAAAATAGCTTCATGGAAAAATGAGAAAAAAGAAAGTTTTGGGTTTTTAAAAAGGCCTAAATTTAACCTAAAATAAAACTTGCATTTATAGTAAGAACTTTTAAAGAGAGAAACTGATACTAACAATTATTTTCAAATGAAAGTGAGGAAGATACACACAAGAAGGATAAAGGCAAACAAACAACAAAAACGAACAAAAAGATGCTGTTATTGCTAGTTACCATCAATTTAACTTTGACTACAGTGAGTTAACTATTGCTCAGTCCTCTCCCATCTTCATACACATTTAAGTTTGAACTCATTGTTTGAGCTACTGTAGCCAATTCATTTCCTTGAAGGTCTTCCCACCTTCCTGAACCTTCAGTGCTGCTAACCAGGAGGTTTGATCCAGTGACTGATCTTTGCTGATGAGCTTTCTCTTTAATTGTGATTTTAATGAAAGTTTACAGAAAAGTTGGCTTTTCATTCATTCATTGTTGCACATTTTCTGCTGATGAGCTTTCTCATTGAACTTAAATATAAGATTAGCATGTTTAAGCAAATAAATAAAACAGAAAACAAAGACAATAAAACTTTTCAAGGCATAACCAAAAGTGCTATGTGACTTCTATTTCCTAGCTATTATAGTCCTATTATAATCACCTGTTATAATTGCTGCAAATCCCACATATTATGAGCAGAATACTGGCTATACACATTTTACCATGTATGTATTTATGTGACCTTGGTAACTGAAAATGTGACTGTAATCATAAGGCCATCTTTCCAATATGTCAACAGAAATAGATCATTTAAACAGAATGGCATATTTTTTTGAGGCCAATTTGCCTACCAACATTAGTTTGCCTATCTCAGGACAACATACAGAGAGGCAAGGGTTTAAAATGAATGAAAATATATTCAACTCATAATCAAGTGAAAAATGTTTGGGAACTGGGGTTAGAAAGTATTCCTGAAATAGAATTTCTTTAGCACCTAAATTTAACCATCTGGTGTTCTATTTTAAGAGCCATTTAAATTTTTGAATGAAGGATTTACCTTTTGATGAGAAAACCATAGTTTCATTGTAAATATGGGACACATTGTCCTTGGTTCTGAAAGTACTAATTCCATATTATTAAAAACATGACATCCTTTGCAACCTGTTCTACAACCAGAAATAAGGAGGGAAATTTTTAATCAACTGGATCATTGATCTAGAATATTGGTAGTAGTTATAATGAAACTGGTAAAAACATTCCTGGAAAAGTAATTAAGATCTAAATAGCTACAAAATGTAACAGTAAGATATTAATTATTATCAGAGAAGGCACAAAATTCTGTTGAAGGACATATTCTTAACATTTTCATAAAGATTCAAAAGTATATTTTTTGCAGTATCAGGAATTACTTAAAAATTCTAAAAATTAGAATAGTTTCAATTTTCCATTCTATAGTAGCAAAGAAAGTTGCAATTAAAATTTAAGAATATCATTTACTTATTCTTAACAAGTATTATAGTTTAATTATTATATGTCAGATACTATTCTAGGAATTGAAACTCCAATGATAAGTAAAACATTGTAGCGCCTTCATGGAGTTTATAGAATAGGACTGTCCCATTGGTTTCCAAAACTATCAATCTTAAAGAAAGCAAACTGTCACATCATTCTCCAATCAAGTAACTGGTAGATTGAAACTATCAACATTTTGATTAACAGAGTAACACTTTAACCATTATACAACCAGTAGTCCTACTTGTGATCTAGGAGGAATTATAAAAAAATAAAAGAACAATCAATGTAGTATGGTTATGAAGTATTAGCATAGTATGATTGGAAGGTAAATTCATAGATATGTGTCTCTGGTTAGATTATTTATAAACAATCTACTAAGAAACAATAAATCAATAAATAACTAGCTGAGCATCATACCGTCAATTTTGCTATGTTGTACTGCTTAAAAAGATTATCCTTGATGCAATGTTGTTGTTGTTGTTAGGTGCTATCAAGGTGACTCCAACTTGAACCTTGCCTGATTCTGTACCTTCAGTTATTCATACAAATAAGACCAGTGTTATGTGAAAATGAAGGAGAACAACATCATTAAAAAAAACCCTGCCAACTTGAATTACTGCAAAACTACATTATTATACAAGTGATGAGGACTTGCAGTGTTTGCTGCAGAGAATCAAGGATTGCAATCTTCATTATGTACTACATATCAACATCAAGAAAACAGAGCCTCATCACTGAAATAGGCAACATCATGGTAGAAGGGACAAAGATTGAAATTATCAGCAAGTTAATCTTACTTGGATCTACAATCAACACCTTTGATACTAGCTGTCAGGAGATATCAGGGGATATATGGTATATTTATGTATAATCTTTAAGGAATCTGACTATAATGTGTGTGGCGAGTTAACCACTTTCTATTTCCACCAGTAGTATCTGAAATTTCCAAATACTCCCTTGCTAACACTTGATACAATCACTCACTCACTGCCATTGCTTAGCGTCCAACTCAGTAATCTTCTTTAGGGTTTCCAAGGCTATAAATCACAGTGGGAGGAGAATACCCATCTTTTTTTTTTTCCTGAGGAAGTGCTGGTGAATTTGAACCATGAGAGACACAAATTTTAATTAGTTGGGCAGCTCCTCACTGACAAGGCAACCAAAGATTTCAACTATTCTCATAGCTTTGTGGTATTGTTTCTTTCGCTTACCTAAAGGCCAAAATGGTTTTCCCCCCTCATATATTTTATTTACCCTTATTTTGTTGTGCTTCCTCCAGCCTCTAATCCAGCCATCTTTGTTGAATTGTTTGTTTAAATCTTTTGCCTCTTGTTGTTGTTGTTGTGGTAGTGATTAAAGTACATTCTCTGCTCTTCCAAAGTATTTATTGTCAATTCTCTAACTGTTGTAAATCCTTCCATAACTTCTGTAATCCTTATACCCCCAGAGCTGACAGTGAAAGAATGTTTCCCCCTAGAACCAGCACTCTTTATTTGGACTTCTAGTCTTCTGTATTGTGAGAAAATAAATTTCTGGTATTTTTATTGTGGCAGTACTTGATAACTGAGAAGGAGAGATGGATATTATAGAGTTTTATAAAATTACAATAATTTAAGAATATATTATGACTGCTGCTTAATACAAGTAAATTTTCAGCTTTCTACTCAGCAAATATATTTCACAAACCATAGTTTGTCTTTTTATTCTCATAACAGTCAGCTTTAAGAACAGATTTCTTAAATTTTGTTGAGATCTAATAATTAAATTTGTTATTTTATGACCAATATTTTTGTTGTCCTGCCGAACAAAACTTTGGTTAACCAAAAAGTCATGAACATTTGTTTCTGTACTTTCTTCTAAGAAAGTTTCAGGTATTACATTACACTCCATGATCAATTTTGAGTAAAATTTTGATGTGTGTTATGGATGCAAAGTCGGAGCCATGCTTATTTACTTTTGTCATATAGATGATTCATTGTTGCAGTGCTATACAGAAAGGAGACTGTCTTTGCTTTGACAAACCTCTTAACGTTTTTAAAGCATCTGTTTATTGCCCAATCCAAATACCTTCTCACATTTGTTACAGTAGAAATCACTTCTAAGCCAGAAAAATCCAAATTTAGTGTTTATTGCTGTTTGGTAAATTCTTCAAAAACATCCAAGCTTAAAACCACAAGAATTTACTGCCTCATAGTTTCTGTGAATTGGGAATCTTGACTCTAGAAGTCTTGTGCTATCAAAGAAATGATATTCCCCAGGACAGCAGACAACTAAAAGACCAGACTAAGCTGGAACAGTTACTTCCAAACTCCCTTCCGACCAACAGTAGTTGGTTGGAAGTCTCAGTTCGTCAACAAATGAGTCTCTGCATGCTGTTGCTTGTGACATGGCAGCTATAACATCTCAAAGAAAATCACTAAAAGATAAAAAAAAAAGCATGAAAAGATAGAGCAGCAGTGGCTTTGACAGCCTAATCTTAGAATTAATATATCATTATTCTATTAGATAGCTAAATTAACATTTATACAATGTCAGTGGTGCATTTGTGTGTGTGTGTGTGTGTGTGT
>NW_006399855.1:7069431-7070428 GCF_000299155.1 Elephantulus edwardii | reverse complement strand
GTTAGGTTTTCAATCATCCACGGATGCACATTTTCCTCCCTCTCCCTCCTTTCCACCTTCCTCAGTTAACTTTGTAATTGACTTCTTGCTTCGAATTGTTGTCATACATTCCTTTCAGACAGTCGTTTCTTACATCTGTTTTGGTAAAGTTTCATTAGCTGTGCACTCTTTTTCTGTTCTCCTGCCATCCCTGGGTCAATCTTATAACTGTGGGGTTGTGCAGTATTTGTCCTTTCTGACTGACATATTTCACTCAGTATATTGTCTTCCAAACTCACTCATACTGTGTAGTGTTTTAGAAGTTTATTGTTTTTCAACACTGCATAATATCCATTGCATGAATATACCACAGTTTTTCTATTCATTCATTTGTTGATGGGCAGCTGACTGGTTCCATCTCTCCAATCTGTGAATAATGCAGCAATAAACATGACTGTGCACACATATTCCTGATCTCAAATCGTACACAACTGTGGTTATCAGCATGGTACTGCAATAGCAACAGATACACAGATCAGTGGAATAGAACAAAGAACCCAGAAATCACCTCATCTACTTATGGTCGACAGATTTTTGACAAGGAGAAGATATCAGGTGGGGAAATGACAACCTCTTTAAAAAATGGTACTTGGAAAATTAGAAAATCATCTGTAGAAAAACTGAAGCAGGAACCTCATCTCTCACCATATTACAAACAAACAAACAAACCTCAAGGTGGATCAGAGACCTAAGAATAAAACCAAAGATGTTAGAATTTTTCACAGAAAACTAGGAACAACTCTTGAAGCCCTAATCTATGACATGAACTGACTCTTAAGCATAAAAAATTCTACAACCAGGAGAGGATAAAAATAGATGACTGTTGTTGTGTTGTTGTTGTTATATGCCGTCGAGTCGCCTGCGACTCATAGCGACCCTATGTACAACAGCCCTAAACTCCTCTCTGTCCTGTGCCAATCGCATTGTCTCTGACACTCCCATCCCAATTATCCCAGTC
>NW_006399855.1:7050687-7066779 GCF_000299155.1 Elephantulus edwardii | reverse complement strand
TCTTTCATCACCATAGGCTCTTGCTCATATAGTTTCAGTTAAAGATTTTTAAGGAAATATGATCATTATAATATCCAATGAAACAATAATCCAAATTAGAGATGAAATGACTTTATTTCACTTTTGAAAAATTGCTTACTAAGGATGCACCTTGGAAGCAAGTATTTTGAAGCTCCATCTGATATATTACTGGCATGTTTCAAGGAGGGACCAGTCCTTGGAGAGGAATATCATACTTGGAAGGGTAGAGGGACAGCGCAAGAGAGGAAGACCCTGTATGAGATGGATTGACTCAGTGACTGGGGTAATAGGGGTAGGTATGTCAGAAACAGTGAATTTGGCTCAAGATAGAGCAGAGTTCAAAGCTGTTGTACATAGGATTGCTATGAGTTGGAGTCAACTCAATGGCACATAAGAAGAAGAAGAAGATGATATATAGTGGCTTAGTGGCAAGGAATTACATTACCAATGCAAGGATATATGGTTTGAACACATGGGAAAAAGACATGAAATCTTCTCCTGTGAAATTTACTGCCTCTGAAAACCTGCTGGATGGTCAGCTATAGGTTGGTTCTGACCCAATAGTATATAACAATATTTGTTATGTGAAAAAATTAACATGACTTCTAGTGAAATTTTCTTAAATACCCAATACACATGATATATCTAGTATTGCATTTTGGTGTACTGTTGGTGATGTGATTGATGTTGTCAACAATTTCATATTCCAAGGACCTACAATCAACAACAAAGGTAACAGCAATCAAGAAATCAAAAGATGGTTACATTATGAAAATCTGCTGTCAGGGACTTCTCCAAAGTGCTAAAAAGCAAGGATGTTAGTTTAAAATCTGAGGTGCACCTGATCCAAGCCATGATATTTTCAGGTGCTTCATATGCATCTAGTTTTTTAACAATGAATAAGTATAACAGACGAAAAATCAGGGCTTGGATTTGTAGGGTTGGAGAAGAGTACTGAATATCCTATGGTCTGCCAAAAGAGTCAAGAAGTCTGTCTTGGATGAAGTACACGAGACAAAAATGGTGAAACTCATCTCATATACTTCAAGCATCTCATATACTTTGAGCATGTTGTCAGAAGAAACCAGTTCCTGGAAATAGACATCATGTTGGGAAATGTAATGGTCAGAGGAAAAAAAGGAAGACCCTTAATAAGATGTAGTGGCAATGTGACTGTTAAGCTCAAGAGTATCAGAGATGATGAGGAGGGCTCAGGATTGAGCAAGGTTCAGATCATTTGTTTATAAGGTCCTTGCAAGTCTTGATCGAATTGAAGACATTAACAACTACTACAATGACAAGATAGATGTGTTTTTATATCTATATCAATCTCCTCTTCCTCTCATTGCTGCCAAGTTGGTTCAAACTCATAGCTAACCATCTAGCAGGCTTCCAAGGCTATAAATATACATTAGATTACTTCTTTTTCTCCCACAAGTGTCAAATGAATTCTAACCCCTAGAGAAATGTAGCTCTTTTTGGGTTATCCATGTAACTCACTTTATAGTCAGCTATGGGTCAGGAAACCAAATGATGAATTATTGGATTAGGAAAGTCTGCATTCAAAGACCTCTCCAGAGTGCTAAAGAGCTAAGGGTCAGTCCAGAGACTAAGATGTACCTGATCCAGGCCACACTCTTCACAATCACTTGTTTTGCATCAGAAAGCTGAACAATGACTAGGGAAGATAGAAGAAGAATTGATGCATTTTAGCTGTGGTGCTGGAAAAGAGTACTGAATAGACCATGGACTACCAAAAGAATAAACCGGTCTGTTCTAGAAAGGATGGAAGTAAGCTGCTCTCGGCAAGGATTTTGAAGCTCCATCTCACATACTTCATGTATGTGGCCAAGAGGGCCCAGTCCTTGGGTAAGGACATCACACTTGGCAGGGTGGAGGGACGGTGGAGGAGAGGAATACTGTGGATGAGATAGATTGGCACAGTGACTCAGGTAATGCAGGTAGGTGTGTCTGAGAGAGTAATATTGGCTCAGGATAGGACAGGTTTCAGAGATATTGTGCATAGGGTCACTATGAGTCATAAATGACTTGAGGACACATAACAACAACATGAGTCAGTTCTAAATTGATGTCAATGAAATATATGCCCACATATACGTGTGTGTATATGTAGTGATGTATGAGTTTTAGACATAATTAAAATAAGTTCAAATAATTGAGACATTAGTTAATCTGATACATTTTTGGCTAAACTATTAGAAGACATAATCTATTTGGTCAAGAATTTAAAAAGTTACCTTTTCCACATACATTTAATTCATTTTAAAATTCTTCAGAAAATACCTTCTTTTATCCTGCAGTAATTAAAAAAATACTTTTTATTCAATCAGGAAAAAAATGATGTTGCACAATATATTTTGGATGGATATTCCCTTTCAAATGATTCCATTTGGATGGAAGTCACCGTCATCTTACATTTACTTTCAGAGGCACAGCTCAGAGTCAGTTGACTAGGGGAGTCTATGTGATAATGCATAATGGGATGATGAATGTGTGTGGAAATACTACAGAAATAAAGTTATAGACATTCATGCAGAAATAATATATGAAGAAAATAAAAATAAACTTCAGTCATTTAAGTTTCACATTGCATCTATTTTTTTTTCAAAGCCGTAAAATATTTAATAACAAATTGAGGAGCTCGGGTGGCCTATTGGCAAAAAGCTGCACTGCAATCCCAGGGGCATGCAGTTTGAATCCACCAGATGTTTTGCTGGAGGAGGGAGAATCTCCTCCTGTACCAATCAGATTGGATTTGATGGTATACACACACACACACACACACACACACACACACACACACACACCCCTACTAATAATAAAAAAATTAAAATAAAAAAGAAATTTATTTACTTAACATTATAAAAATGGGAATATTACCAAAAATCATCTATAGATACAATGCAATCACAATCCAGATCATTCTTTAAAGAGGTAAAAAATATTAATCATAGGAAAGGAAAGAGGTCTTGGAATAGCAAAGCATTGCTAAAGAGGAATAACAAAATAGGAGGCCTTATGCTTCCTGATCTAAAAACCTAGTACATAGCCACTGTAATCAAATCAAATCATGGTACAGAGACAGATACACAGACCAATAGAATAAACTGAGGATCCAAAAAGAAGTAGACCACCTTAGGACAACAGATCTCTGACAATAATCTGAAGTTCATTATAGAAAAAGCAGCCTCTTTAATAAAGGACTATTAAAGAACCTCAGATCTCCCTCACTTTTCGCAATTAAAATTGTCAGCCACATATCACAGGTTGTTAAAGAGCATTCTTCTAATTCTGATGCCTCATTCATCTTCATAGAATACAACTTCTTTAATTATTTTCTGTGCATACAGATTTAATATCTTTGGAGAAAGTATATACACCGTTCTTGATTTTACCCAATGCAGTAATTCCCTGCTCTGTATGAACAGTCTCCTAATCTAGTTATAGATTTCACATGACCACAATTAAGTGTTCTCATTCTTCTAACTGTAGCTGTGGAAAGAATCAGTGGATAAGCTCACTGTGAGCAGTCAAAATCAGGCAAAGTGTTGACAGAGGAACAAGTCTTCATTTGCTCATGTTGTTGTCATGATCTTTGAGTCAACTATGACTCTTAACAACCTGTGCACACTAATTCCGAACCCTTGCATCTACATTTTAATATCTTCCAAAATATCAGTTAACCTAAAGCTCCAGTTATTATGTTTTTTTTTTTAAGAATCAGATCTTCATTAAAATTTTCATGACACTATGGTACACATATGTGCATAACAACAACATATGTAACTTCAAACAACACAAATATTTCTTAAAGCCATCAACAGACTCTATACATGTCTCCAAGGGTCTTATCAAATACCTTTAATTGAGTATGAGCAGGACTACTTATGATAATACTAATTAGGGGACTCTGGTGGTCTTGTGGCAAGGAGCTGCATTGCTATCTCAAAGACACACAGTTCAAGGGCACCTGCTGCTCCATAGGAGAAGATGGGATCCCCCTTTGCCATTACCTGCCTCAGAAAACCCAACAGAGGGTTAACTTATGTATTGGTTCTGACCCCATGGTAAACAACAAAAACAACAGGTTTTTTTTTCCTTTTCTTCTTTTTTTTTTAGGTTTTTTTTTTTTAAATTATAACTACTGGCAAAGAGAGGATTTTATTTTTCAGGGTCTAAGTATAACATAGAATACAATAGGAATATTTAGGGAGAAAATGCTGCATCTATATAGAATACATAAAATTAAACTGGGAAAATTACAGGATACTGAAATATTTATAGTGTGTAGGCCAGATACCCCAAATTTCTTGTTTTATGTATTCTTTTTATACTACCAAGAAACAAAACCCACATATTTCTTTAGAAAAATCTACTGCCCAAGACTTTTCCAAAGTACTAAGAAGCAATGATGTCATTTTAAAGAGTAAGTGCATCTGATTCAGGGTATGGTCTTTTCAATCACTTGTTCTGCATCTGAGAGCTGGAAAATGAGTAAGGTTGATGGAAGAAGAATTTATTCCTTTGAATTGAGGTGTTAGAGAACAGTACTGAATATCTCATAGACTATACAAAGAACAAACAGATATGTCTTGGATAATGTACAACCAGTGTATCCTTTAGAGGCAACGAACGTGAAGCTTTTCCTCACATACATTGAACATGTTGTTACGAAAGGGCAGTCCTTGAAAAGGTCCATCAGGCTTGGAAAGGACGTGGGACAATGAAGGGAGGAAGATCCTCAACCAGGTGGATTGACAGTGGCTGCAAAAATGGGCTCAAGTGTGTCAAAGGCGATGAAGATGGCACAAGATAGGACAGGGTTCAGATCTGTTGTTCAGAGGGTCACTATGAGTTGTGCTTAATGGCACATAACCACACAAAATATGCTACCAAATGGATTGGATTAAAAAATTAAATAAAAAAGTATATCAGGGTTATAATAATATCTATTCAAACTATATGCTGAACAAACAATTCCAGACACTGGACTATATGAGGAACAATATGGCATCACAATAAGGAGAAGACTCAGTAGCAATTTGTTTATGTATATGACACAGTTTGTTTTTAGAAGGAGAAGAAGACTGGAAGGATTAGATGCAGCAGATGAAAGAAAATTCTCACCACTCTAACAATAGGCATTGCCAAGATAGATAGGGAAAAGACTGAAGTTGTCAAGGATTTCGTTTGACTTGGATCTGCTATTAACATCTATGATAGGTCTGCTACCAGGGATCTCTCCATGTTCTTAAAGAGCGAGGATATTAGTTTAAACCCAAAAGTGCACTGAATCCAAGCCAGGGTCTTTTCAGTTGCTTCCTATGTACCCTATGATTGAAGGAAGATGATTAAGGAAGACTGAGGAAGAATCGATGCCTTCTGATTTTGGTATGGGCTGGCACAATAACAAACTAGTCTGTCATGGAGGAAGTGCAATGAGTGTACCCTTTAGAGGCAAAGATGGTGAGATTTCATCTCTCATGCTTTAGGTGTGTTGTGAAGAGGGGCCAGTCCTTGGAAGAAGACATCACCTTGGGAAAGGTAGAGGATCCACAAACAGAGAACGACTCTCGACACAGGTGAGGACAAAGTTTGATCTGTTGTTCATAGGTTTTCCTATGGCTCAGAGTTGACCCAATGGCACTTCACAATAACTGTATGTCACACAGAGAACACTCTTACCCATTAAACATTTATTAACTTTTATTAACTTTTATCTGTCTCAATTAATGTAGAAAACAGACTGGGTGGATTGATTCAAATTTCTCTGAAGACTTGCACAATATTTCCTAACCAGAAAATGCCACATCGTCAATCCAGTGTGCTCTAGGTAGAAAGTGAAACATGGAAAATCAAAACAAAGACACACTAAAATGCAAAAGAAAAAAACAAGTGACTGATCCAGTCACAATAGTGTTATCTTTTGAGAGTAAATTAGCTCTGGAAAGAAAGCACAACATAAAGCAAGACAAGCCAGGGCAGAAGTTTGCACATTCCAGTGAAAGTTTGCAGGCAATTATGTTCATGGACATCTCCTTAAAGGATGTGACCCAGGTAAGACTTACCTGCTAAAGGCAACTAATCCACAACGAGCAAATTATCCTTCCCCCAGGGGCCAGCTACAATGTCAGCCACATGCTCTGGAAAGAAAAAAAACTCATGTGTTCCTCGAAGAGAAGGAAACCAGAAACTAGCAGGGGCTTGCCTAGAGGTGGAACTGAAATATAACTGAAAAATTTCAGTTCATTTAGACTAAGTGGCTGCTTCAATTAGGTTTCTAAATGTCTCTGACAAGCAACAGATGCTAATAAGTGAACAACAGGGGCCCAGCATAGAAAGGAATGTAACACATTTTGGCACTTTAATATACCCTAAGGAGACCAGGGATGAAGATGAAATTCTAAGTTGAGATTAATTTCATTATGGTATCATGTGGAGTACTTTAAGCAGAAATAATAATAAAATTATTATGACCTTGTTCGAGAAAGAAGTTTTATCCATTTCCCAAAAGAATTTTCTGTCCACAAATGTATGTATGTGTGTGTGTGTGTGTGTGTGTGTGTGTGTGTGTGTGCACATACTCCCACCTCAACA
Source organism: Elephantulus edwardii (assembly GCF_000299155.1). Taxonomy (NCBI): domain Eukaryota; kingdom Metazoa; phylum Chordata; class Mammalia; order Macroscelidea; family Macroscelididae; genus Elephantulus; species Elephantulus edwardii. The sequence continues at coordinate 7,060,140 of NW_006399855.1, read as the reverse complement.
ATTTTTCCTTAATGTTTTTCAGCTAACTAGTCATAATATTTTTTATTAATAATTTAATGAACATTTACAGAGATTTTGGATTTCCATTCATTCATTGCTGCACTTCTCTCCCCGCTCAGCCCTCCCCCCCAACCCCCGCTCCTAGTTTGCTCCTCTCTTTTAAAAGTAAAAGAAACATTCCCTCCCTGGTACACAGTCCCCCCTCCCCCCGCACCTCTTCCACCACCCCAAGTACATTCCTCTATGCAAGCATGTCTAATGATGTAAAAAAATAAGAACAAGAAAAAGAACAAATCATCTGTTTTTTAATCTAAAATGTGTTTCTACAGCTTTCATGTAATGCACATATTTATAGAGAGGAAAAATGGAGAAAAAACACCTTATAAAATAATTTAATATGTGTGAGTACATATTCAAGTGAAGACATAGGAAACATACAGGCATTTTGGAAAAGAAAAATATGCCATTATATAGATGTAACTATTAGATTATGTGAATAGAACTGCCAAATGTATAGAAATATTATTAGTTTTAGAAAACATTTACGTTTTAGGATGTTTTTCATTGTTCTTGGCAAAACTCATGATAAGATTTATAATCAGTGTGCCGATGACAAATAGATGACAGATGGAAGATCATGTTATAACATTCCGGCTATGCCTTGACAATGCAAAGTTTAAACCACAAATGGCTCAATAGATTATGCTCTTAATGGCTGAACTTTCTCTCAACTCTCTACTTCTCTCTCTCTCTCTCTCTCTCTCTCTCTGTGTGTGTGTGTGTGTGTGTGTGTGTTTACTTTGTGCTGTCTAGGCAGAATCGACTCATAGCTAACCCTCCAGCAGGTTTTCAAAGGCAGAAAATCACTTGAGAGGTGATTACCCGTTCTTTCTTCCACTGAGAAACTTATGGATTCATACTATATGCCTTTGGTTAGGCATTGCAGTTACTTATCAATAGGCAGCCCGAACCCTCTCTCACTAATTCCCTTTTGAGTTATAACTTTTGTTGTTGTGCTGCTATGTGCCATCAAATGGACTATGACTCATAGCAACCCTACGAACAACAGATGTGAACCGTACCCTAATTTGCTTTCTCCTCATCATCTCTGACACACTTGAGCCCATTGTTGTGGTCATTGTGCCAATCCATCTTCTTGAGGGAGTCTCCCTCTCTTTTTTTGACCTTTTCCAGCATGATGTCTTTTTGCATTGACTGGTTTATCCTCCCAACATGCTCAAAGTATGTGAGAAGAAGTTTTGCCATCCTTGCCTACAAGGAATACCTTCACCGCACTGCCTTTAAGACACACTTGTTTGTTTCTTTGACAATCTGTGGGATATTCAGTACTCTTCTCCAACATCTTAATTCAAAAGCATTGGTTGCTCTTTAATAATCCTTATTCATTGTCCCATTCCAGACACATACAAAACAAGTGGGGCGTTCTTGGGGCAGGTACACCTTAGGTTTTAAACTGACATATTTGCTCATTACCATTTGGATAGGTCCTTGGCAACATATTTTTCCAAAGCAACATATTTTTTGATTTCTTGACTGCTGTTATCATTGGTCTTAAGTATGGCTACAAATAAAATGAAATTGTTAACAACTTCAATTTTTTCTTCATTTATCATGATGTTGCCTGTCCGTTCAGTTGAGAGGATATTTGTGTTCTTGATATTAAGATGGAATTCTTATTGACACCTGCAATCTTTGATCATCTGAAATAAATGTTTTATGCTTTCTTCATTTTCTGTAAGCAAGGATGTTATCCATATAATGTAGGTTGTTTATGAGTCTTTTTCCATTCTTGACACCACATTCTTCTTAAGCATTGACATCAAGTCCAACGTCTTTTGATCAGCATAAAATTTGATAGGTATGTAGAAAGGATAGTACCTTGATGCACACATTTTCCTGATTTTAAAAACTACGGTATTATCTTACTGGACCAGTATTATCTTACTGGGCCAGTAGGCAACATCATGGTAGATAGAAAAGAACGAAGGCATGAAATATTTCATCTAACTTAGATCCGTAATTAACACCCATGGTAACTAATAGTCAGAAGATCACGAGATGTATTGTCCTGGAAAAGTCTGAAATAAGAACCTTTCCAAATTATTGATGTTAGCTTGAGGTCTAAAGTGCTCCTGATTCATGACCTTTTCAATCACTTGCTATGCATCTGAGAGCTAGACAATGAATAAAGTTGACAGAAGAATTGATACCTTTAAACTATGGTGATGAAGAAGAGTGCTGTGTATCCCATGGACTGCCAGAAGAACAAATATGTCTTGGAGAAGGAGAAAGTATAGCCAGAGTGCTCCTTGGAGGCATGGATGACAGAACTTCATCTTAGATACTTCAGGTACATTGCTAGAAGGGGCTAATCCTTGGAAAGGGACATCATACTTGGAAAGATGGAGGGTTGGTGAAAGAGAGAAAGACCCTGAACCAAATGGATTGGCCCAGTGACTGCTGCAATAGGTTCTTGTCAGAATTTGTGAGGATGACACAAGATAGGACAGGGTTCATATTTGTTGTTCATAGGGTCATTATGGGCCTTGTTCAGCTCAATGACACTTAACAACAACAGTGTTATTTATATATCTCTATTGAATGGCAATTAATATAAGACATATACATAAACACATGTACATATACTCACATGAGTGAGATATATATGTTGTAGTTGACTGAACCCACCCTTCAGTGGTTTTTCAGAGACAGTAAATTGCATCAGAGGATCAGAGGAGATTGTTCACCTTCCTCCCTCGGAGCAGCTGGTATATTCAATGCACTTGCCTTTGGGTTGATGGTGCATTATTTTATCCACTAGGCCATCAGCGCTTGAATGTCTTCCTTTATGTATATTAATACCATTCACTCAATTATTGATATACTAGCTAGCTATATTATGGCCACTTGAGTGCTGCTATAGTGCTGCTAGAAGACATGCCTCCAATATATAAAGAAAAACCAAAAATAGAAAAATATGATCTTAATATTAGAGAAAGACTCTTTATAACCTGTGATATGCTGATGACGTAACCTTGCTTCCTGAAAACAAAGAATTAAAGCCCTTACTGATGAAGATCAAAACCCATCAATGTTGATTAAGCCCATCAACATTAAATCCATTAAAAGCAAATCAACACCCATCAGTGTTGCTAAAACCTCAATATTAAAAAATAAAAAAACACCACAAACATGCCAAAAAGCAGCACCATAATAAATGGAGAAAAGCTTGAAGATATTAAATACCTGGACACACAATCTATAACCATGGAAGCAGAAGTCAAGTAATCAAATGATGTATCACATTGGGAAAATCTACTACAAAAGACCCTTTTAAACTATTAAAATCTAAGAAGTCACTTTGAAGACAAAGGTATATTTGACCTAAGCCATGGTATTGTCAATTATCCTATATGCATGTGAAACTGGATAATGATTAAGGAAATCAAATGAAAAAAAGTGATGCATTTGATCACAGTATTGCCCTATGATCTCATGCTAAGAGAACAGAAAAACAAATTTAAGCCTTGTGTTGCAATATTGAAAGATACTGTGAATAATATGTTGCATGATACAGGAAGCATCAAAATAATATTGATTCAGGGACTACACAGAGTCACTGTACCAAAAATGAATTAGTGGACATTGAAAAATTTCGGTAAGTACCGTATGAACAGGAGCCAGTGGTGATGAATGAGGAAGCTGAAGCTGCACTGAAAGCATTGGGGAAAAAAAATAAGGCCCTGGAATCGATGGAATACCAATTGACTTGTTTCAACTAACAGATGCAGCTCTGAATGTGCTCACCAGTCCGTACCAGGAAATTTGGAGGACAGCTGTGTGGCCAATGGATTGGAAGAAGTCCATATTTATTCCCATTTCCACGAAATATATCTAGTAGAATGTGGAAATTATCAGGCAATATTATTACTATCACATGCAAGCAAAATACTGCTGAAGATCATTAAAAAATGACTAGAACAATACATCAATAGGGAACTGCCAGAAGTTCAAGCAGGATTTAGAAGAGGCTGTGGCATGAGGGATATCATTGCTGATGTCAGATTGATCCTGGCTGAAAGTAAAAAGAAATATCAGAAGAATGTCTATTTATGCTTATTGTCTAGGTAAAGGTATTTGACTGTGAATCATAACAAGTTATGGCAATGTTGAAAAGAATGAGAATCCCAAAGCACTTTATTGTGCTCATATGAAACTTATACCTAGATGAAGAGACTTCTGTACAAACAGAGCAAAGAAACAAACACTACATGGTTTAAAATAAGAAGGGAGTATGGCAGGATTGTTTTCTCTCTCCATACCTGTTCAATCTGTATGCTGAGCAAATTATTTGAGAAGCTGGCTTGTATGAAGAAGAAAGTGGCAACAAGATCAAAGAAAGATTCAACAATAACCTCAACCTTGCTTGTTGAAAGTGAGGAGAACTTACAGATATCTCAATGTCAAGAAAAGAAAAATTCTTACCACCGGACTGATAGACAACATTACTGTAGATGGAGAAAATATTGAAACTGTTAACAACTTCTTCATCTTGGTACCAGCAGTCAAGAAATCAAGAGATGTATTGTACTGGGAAAGTTTGTAGTCATGTACCTCTCCAAATTATTAAGGAACGATGATGTCAATTTGAGGATTAATGAGCATCTGGCATGGTCTTTCAGATCACTTGCTTTGCATTTGAGAGCTGGACAATGGAAAAATGACAACAGAATAAGAATTCATGCCTTTGAGCTGTGCTGTTGGAGGGAAGTGTTGAACATCCCATGGACTGTCGAAAGAACAGATGAATATACCTGGAGAAAGTTCAGCCAGAGTGTTCAAGATTATAAAGCTTTGTCTCACATACTTGAGATATGTTGCTAGCTGAGGCTATACCTTGCAGAGGGAAATCATTCTTGGAAAGGTGGAGGGTCATCAAAGGAAAAGAAGACCTTAACACAGGTGGATTGATACAGTGACTCCCACAATGGGCTTGCGTATGTCAGAGAATGTGAGGATGGAACAGGATAGGACAGAGTTCAGATCTGTTGTTAATAGGGTCACTATGTGTCCCACTCAACTAGATGGCACCAACAATGGTGATAACACTGTCCTACAAATATTGGGGGGGGGAAGTCAGAACAAATTTGTTTTGGAGTATGTTCCTTAGAAAAGATGATGATGGGAGTTATATAATTTAGACCTGTTAAGTACCAGCCCACATAGGTACAAATTCATCCTGGAGAGGGTTATACCAGGCTGCTCCTTGGAGGCAAGGATTCTGAGGCTTCTTCTGACGTACTTAGGTCATGTTGGAAGGAGAGACCAGTCCTTGGAGAAGGACATCATGCTTGGGAGGGTAGAGGATAGGCGCAGGAGGGGAAGGCCCTCTAGGAGATAGATTGATTTGGTGACTGGGGTAATTGGGATGAATGTGTCGGAGACAATGAGATTGGTACAGGACAGAACACAACAGCACACAACAACAACAAACAAGTACCTGCCCTAGGACAAAAATATCAAGGTTGGAAAAAATGAGCATCAGCAAAAAAGAAGATCATGAAGGAGATGGATTGACATAACAACTCTAATAATGGGTTCAAACACAGGGACAATTATAAGAATGTCACAGAACTGAGCTGTGTTTTGTTCTGTGGTCACTGAATCAGAACTCTCTACATGGCATTTAAATAACACCATCTCCTCACTTACTGACTGTCATTATTCAACATTATATATTTAGACCAACTGTAAAAAATACTGCTATCCAACTACTTTGTGATTTCATGGCAGAAACAAATATCAAAGTATGAGGTAAAAATAAACGCCAATGTTATTGTTAAGGTTATATGTTGTGCTAGATGGACAATAATTTCCACTGGTTTGGCAGTCATGCAATGATGTAATTTGGCAAGTATGTTATGATGTAATTGGTAACAAGCTAGGCTATTTCTTTCTATGTGATTTAGAGCCTCTGAAAATCTACAAGTGGGCTAACTAGTTGATTCAGACTTAACAGCACATGACATGATTACATATAGTCTTTCTCCCTTTTGTGATATCATGTGGTTATCTTCAGTTTTCACATAATACTAATTTTTAGATAATTGGTGTGACCTTTGGAACCTGTGTTAGAAAACAAGGCATCAATGTAATTTAAAAAAATATTATTATGCTCATTATAAATTTTGAATATATTGTTTTCCAGAATTTAACTATTAAGTAGTTTCTTCAAAATATGACAAACAGAGGGAGGAATGAACAGTACAGTTGCCTTGTAAATATGGACCTACTAAAATAATTGTACTGAATAAGTGAAATCTTTATGTTAATTAAGTCGATTAAGTTAGTCATCTGACCACCATCACAAATACAGAAGTTTCCTGATAAAAGTCAATAAAAACATAGATACGTGTATGTGTAACTAGCTATTACATGTTGTTGTTATGTGCCGTTGAGTCTCTTGAGACGCTTAGCAACCCTATGTACAATAGCCCTGAAACCTGCTCTATCCGGTGGCAACCTTATTGTCTCTGACACACCTACCCTCATTACCCTAGTAACTGAATCAATCCATCTCAGTACATAAACACAGAATATTTTTACTTAAATATTTGTAAGCGAGAGATGGTATTCATTACATACTTAAATGTAAGATAAATGCATTTGAAATATGAATCCATATTTGAACACGTGTTTTTATCTCTTCTGTTAATTTGATATATTAAAATGTTCACATATAAGAATGTTAGGTCATTATTTTGTTTCTTTAAATTTTATCTATTTTGTGTTATTGAGAATCTTCAAAGCAAGACACAAATCAAATCAACAGTTTCAAAAGTACAATTTAGTGACACAGAACATATTTTTCAAGTTATACAACTGTTATCACCCTCTTTTTCTGAGTTTTTCTTCCCTCGTTAATGAAATAATAATAATAATTGATATTATTATTTTATTGAAAGTGGTAAGAAGCTGCACTGTAATACCAAAGGCACACAATTCAAATCCACCAGCTGCTTCACAAAAGAAGGATAGACAAGCTCTTCTTGTGGAAATTACTGTCTCTGAAAACCCATCCGATGGTCAGCTCGGTCAGTTCAGACTCAAAGACACAAAATAACAACTTAGTTTATCAATTTACATATAAATTTTCTGGAATGCCTAGAGATCAAATAATTTTCAAATACTTCAGTGAAAAGCATATGCACAAAAGTGTATGTTTTAAGATAATCACTCTCTAACCTGGTTAACTCTGGAGACTAAGGTGCGTCTGATACAGGCCATGGTCTTTGCAATCACTTGTTATGCATCCAAGAGTGGGACAGTGACCAATGAGGATAGAAGAAGAATTGATGCCTTTGAGCTGTGGTGCTGGAGAACAGTGTTGAGGGTACCATGGACTGCCAAGAAAACAAACAGATTCTTCCTGGAGAGGGTTAAACCAGGCTACTCCCTGGAGCAAGGATTCTGGGGCTTTGTCTGACATACTTTGGACATGTTGTAAGGAGGGACAGGTCCTTAGAGAGGGACATCGTGCTTGGGAGGGTGGAGGGACGGCGCAGAAGGGGAAGACCCTCTATGACGTGGATTGATTCAGTGACTGGGGTAATCGGGATGGGTGTGTCAGAGGCAGTGTGATTGGCACAGGATAGAGCAGGGTTTAGGGCTGTTGTACATAGGGCAATATGTGTAATGTCCTCAGATGCCTTTTTGTCTCAATGAGAGGATCTAAGTAGCATGACCTTGCTTCATCTTTAGTTTATGTTAATATTGCCTCTAAAGTCTAGTCTTATTTAAAGCCATAGATGTGTGCTTCTTAAAAAGGGTATTATTTAAAGATGCTCAGTGGACAAACAGTCCAGGTTACATTACTCAAAAGTCATTATCAGGGAGCTCTGGTGGCTTAGTGGCAAGATGCTACACTGCAATCCCAGAGGTAAACGGTTCAAATCCACCAGATGCTCTGCTGGAGAAGGAGGGGGCAGTCTCCTCCTGTACCAGTCAGATCTGATTTGACAGTACACGTAAAAATAATACAATAAAAATTAAAAAAAAATGTCATTGTCGTTGAATTGGAATCCTCGTAGACTCTTCACAGGGTTTCTGAGCCTGTAAATCACTTGGGAAGAGATTGCACATCTTTCTCCCGTGAAGCTGCTGATACATCCAAACTGTCTGAGACCCATTGTCTTGAGTTAACAGTGTAATTCTATAGACTGAGTTCTCTTGGCCACTCTATAATTCCATCAAATCCTGGTTATTTTTTTTATAAAGAAAACTTAGCACACTTCTTTAGCTCAGCAAGAAATGCCAATATTCCTTCTTGGAATCTCCCTACATTTGGCGCATTTTTCCCTTCCCTGAGTTATTGCAGGAATCAATGTCACTAATTTTTCTGCTTCTTTTGTAGTTGCTCTTTTGCAGTCTTGAAGCATTTATCTTGCCACCTTCCCAATCTTGACTAACTAGTATAATCTGTTATACTTCCTTTCCCTTTCTATTCTTCACTCCCAAAGCTAACGATGAATTTTTAGGTTTATATAGGAATACTTCATTTTGATCTATTACTTTGTACTTCAGTTGGTTATTACTATTTACAAAACACCCAAAATGACTGGCTTATAGCAAAAATATCTTGTTGTTCTTGTTGGGAACTTTCAAGTCAGAACTGATCCGTAGCTATGGCTAGAAATGTTTAAATTGCACATGTGGCCTGTATTGTATTACAATCTGTAGGCAAGTTTCTTCTAGAAGATCAGCAAGTAGGCAGAGGGAGTGGTAGAATATTTGAATTTTGTGGTGACAGTACACTTAGAATGAAGAACAACTGTTTGTGAATGATAATAGGTTAGTAATATTAAAGATATTGCTTGAATGAAACAAAATGCTTGTTTTAGATTTATAATAGCTAAACTTATTTTAGAGACTCTAACAGTGTGATAAAACATCCGTCTAATGTTTTCTCATGTTTCCCTACTTGACTGATTGATATAGAAAAGATTTCTATCTAGAAGATATTTTTTTCCCTTCATTATTATATGTGAATATGGGAGCAGTTGTTAAGAGTATATTGATGACCTTTCTCAATATTTTGGTGTCCTGAAAAACTCCTAAGTATACCTCAAAAGATCAATATTATTGGATATGAATACGTTTTGAAAGCTATGTAAGTCTTACTAGATATTTTTGGCTATATTTTTAAATGATTTGGACTTCAATGATTAATTAAATTTTGTTAATTGTATTTCAGATATTGAAGGCTGAAGTCCTTGACCCTCTGCAGCAAGCACTTCAGGTCCTCCTCAGTTTCAGCAAGCAGGGTTGTGTCATCTGCATAACACAGATTGTTGATAAGTCTACCTCCAATCCTGATGCCACACTTCTCCACATAGAGCCCAGCCTCCCAGATAATCTTTTCTGCATACAGGT